>NC_066869.1:24210826-24510826 GCF_022985175.1 Labeo rohita | reverse complement strand
GCTGCGCCAAAACAACAGCATCCTCTGCTTGATCTGCCATCTAACTAACGCACCACTTAAAGGACCACAATTACCTCCAACAATCGGCCCCGTAACAGCAGCCGTGTGGCTACCTGCTTCGCATGCTGTGTGGCACAGATCTGTAATGCGGACAGCTGTTTTGGCTAGCTACATTTGCTAGTTGGAGCTGTTGTCCTGCCTTGAATTTTGTATCTCTTTTTTGACACATAGAGGTGGTTATATCCTCTTAACTTTGTTCACATGACAGCAAGTCTATATTTATTGGTTGGTTTGTATCACCTAGAGATGTTTCTCTGCGTGTGATGTGATACCTGTGCCTTCGGCATCTCTCCTAAATACATGAAAAAGCTATACTTCTAGTGAAACACAGTTCTGTGACAGAAAATCTGATTCTGTGGCCTCTTAGACTTGATGTCAGAACATTTTAAATGTCAAAATACATTAATTTGTTTTGTTGCAAATCTGAAGAGACTCAAAAATAAGCCTATATCCTAATGCATTTTTGTTTTTATTCATATCTCCTGAGTGATTGTCAGAGAGCGTCTTTATCACCGAAGGGAATGCAGCTGTTTCCTCTCTTAAGTATATCTGTTTGTTTTCTAATGCCAAAGAGCATGTTCTTGACATGTACAGAAGGTTACATCACCCTTAGGTTTGTTCACATGACAGCCAGTCAGCGCTTACCTTTTGTTCTATATCACCTGAGATGTTTCTCAGCATGTGATGTTATGTAAGTACCTCTGTCTTCTCTTCTAAATGCATGAAAAGGCTCTATTTTTGGTACGATACTGTGATGTAGTAGCCTGCGGTGTGTGCTGAAACTCGGAAACGTTCTCGAGTCAAAACTCTGAACAATTTATAGCGTCAAAACAGCGTCATTCCTTTGTGGTAAAGCTGAATAGACACTCAAAGTAAATACTGTGTTCAAGTGGCATATTCTGTGAAGCACAGATTCAGTCAGCCTATTTACTCAATCTATCTGCATTTGCATCGTTTATTCATATCTCCAGAGCGACTGCCGGAGAACGCTTCCTCAAGACACTACCCATCCGTCTTGCAGCAGTGTCAATATCTTTTCATCACCTGAAGGAATCTCTTCCTCCCTAAGTTCATATTCCTCCTTTATGTCAGATGGTTAAATCTCCACTTTTAGGCCAAACTTTGCAGGAGAAGAGTTGACGTGAGCATTGGGTTCTCTATCCCCGGAGAAGCCTTGGCGGCTACAGGCTGTCTGAGCTGTGGATCCAGAGCTGAGGTAGTTCCTGCAGCGGATCCCATGGGTGTGGACACTGGTTAATGGACTTGGTATTTAGACACACATAATGGGCTCAGTCTTAAGGAAGTGCCGCGTTCAAACCGGCTATCATCATCGTCTCTGAGGACCCAGGCTCCGCCGTCTTGTCTTCCTTTCTCATCTCCAGGGCCTTGATCCCGACCTCCGGCTGCATTAAGCTCTTCTTTGAATCCGCTGAGGGGCTGCTCCCATCATCCATTCCTCCCGCTATCTCTCCTGCTCATCAGCATAACGTCCTTTTTAAAGTAATTAACTTAGATCCAACAGCTGGACAGGTAAAGTCCTCTAAGCTTGTTTTTCTCTTCCTTCTTTTCTTTACTGTAAGCCTGTGTTTTACCATTACCCAACACAGTGAAAAGTTTAATTAGGTCAGATCTTGAGTCAAAGACCCTCTGGGGTCATGGCATGCTGGTCTACGTTTATTTATCCTATGTATTATGATAGGTCAGAGGGCCAATTAAATCAAAGGTGATTTGGCCTGCGTAGCATTGGGATATGGGAGGCAGTGTGCTGCCCCCGGTTCATGCTTTTTTTGCTCATCCAGGATCATTAGCGAGCGGACGGCTTGTTGTAGATCAGGCTGCTGGAATGCAGGGGGTCAAGCTGCTTCATGCCACACTCACAGCGGGATAACCCCTCATCCAGGCTTCACACCGAACCCCCGCGTGGCTTATTTGTGTTCAAACATGCAAACGATGAATTACTGATTCTAAAACCTTGCCCAATTTGATGCAAGTTTGCTCACTACATCACTTTAAACAAGCAGCACACAAAACAACCGTATGGCCTTGAAAGGAACATTTCCTCAATGAGTCCTAATAAACAGATTTAGAGCTTATGGATGATGCTTAGCATTGCTTTCCTCCCGTTTTTGTTGCGATCCACCCTGCGTGCTGCACGACTGCCACTATTATGATCACTGAAGAGTAAAGGTGAAGAAATCCCTTCATTTCAGAACTGGAGCGAGAGGGTTACCGCTGGTCTTTATCCCTATCCACTAAACAGCAGATCACTTCAAACGGCCGTCCGAGTTCTCGGCTGATATCCCTCTGTGTGACTTTCAAAATGCCGAATCCTCACAAGTGCACAAAGCAACATGGACACCTACACAGATCTCAGTGTTTTTTCTTCTAATGAGCATCAGCGTATCAGCTAAATGCGAGAATGAATCAAAAGTACAGCATTAGGATTTGCCGTCTCTTGCGATTTCTTCTGTCTGACCTTCCTTTTTTTTCTGCAACTGTATGAGACTCGAGTTTCTCATTAATGACTAAAACTTTTAGCATCCCGCAGCTCCTAAAGCTAGGGACATATTGAAGCTATTTGTAATTGCAGATCCCATTGTATTCACTTCAGTATCTCGGTTCAGTCAACGAGTGCTACTCTTCATCTCCGAATGGCACTACGACGTATTTGAAAATAATCCTCCAGATGGAAAACGCCGGAAATGGAAGACAAGAGCAAACGCAAGCCGGCAGACAGCGTTGAATCAATTTTATTGATGATGTGCTTATAGCTCTGCGACCGTTTTTAGCCACATGTATTCGGCCTTGCTGTTTTGGCTACATGATGCTTTCATCAATAGCACTCGGAGGGCTGCACTGTGTTTACAGTAAATGAGAAATCTCCAAGTTTTTCAGTTTCAGCCTTTTTTTTTCCATTCTCTCTGCTGGTTAACCTTTCCACCGAGTGGCTATTAGATTCTTTATTGTCAATGAGGCTCCTAATGTCCCTGAAGTCAAAAACTGATGATGAAGCAGCAGGACTGAGCCATTAATCTCAAGTGTTTTCTGTAGAAACTGTGGCACATTTGGAAACATTTCAGATTGAAGATGGTCTTTTTTTGGAGTTCTAATGTTGCATTTATCACAATATCCTTTGACAAGAAGGAGGGGCCATAATTTCCATTGTTCTCAAAACTTCTTTCTAGTCTGTGCTGTTTGCTAATGAAAATGTGACCTAAGAGGGCTATTGTGGCAAGTTGGACAAACAATAAAAAATGTCTGAGGGGATTTGAGTGTACTTCTGCTTTCTTTCCACTTATGTTTAATCGTGTAAGCAATAAAAAGCAGTGCAGTGCAGTGTATATAGTGTATATAAGACTATTTGTCAGTATTTCTGCTGATATGGTCAGATTTCACAGCTAAATATTGAAGACACGAAGGAAAATAGTTAGCTGAGCCTTTCCAAGGTGACTTTTGGACTTATATCTTACTTGGTTGGGGACATCTGTGGCAACAAATTTGTGTCACTAATAATTTATGCTACACAACTTTCTGTGCATGATTTATTCAGGACAGGGATTAATTAATACATTCAATCAATGAAGCTAATTAAGAACACAGTGGGAGCTTTGCACAGCCACAACAGCCAGCATGACCAGGCAGAGCTGCTGTACGAGCGCGCGTGTGTGTGTGCGCGAGGGAGAAAAGAAGAGAAAATGGTGAGCATTTTCATTTTGATTGCCCCCTCCAGCACATAGACACTTCACAAATAAAGGGGTCATGGGCGTGTTGAAGAGGAGAGTGGACAGGCCTCAGATCAAGCAGCGGTGTTTCGCTTGGCAGCTTCACTCAGCACTGTCACTCCTACCCATTTATCACTAGGAATGTCATCCTCCCTCTCTCAGTTTTCCTTACTCTCTGCTCTTGCTCTCCACACCCCTCCTTTTTTGCTCCATACCCACACTGTCTCCATCCACAGGGACACGCTGACACTTAAGCACACAAAAAAAGTGTGACACTGTGCTAGTCGTCTCAACGGAGAGCCATTTCCCAAGCAGCCTTATAGCTCCGGCAGGGTCGCTCAGAAAAGACGACAACGAAGAAACAAAGAATCAGGAAAAAGTAGTTCCCCTCCTGTCACTAAAGTGGAACTTTTTTTTTCACACTCACTTGCACTGTGAAAATGGCACACGCTGAAGCTGCTTCTGTCCCTCCCTGCCTCTTCCTTTCTTTGTCTGGCTCTGTCTGCAGATGAAGAGGGGAGAATCTGTTGTTCGTTTTATGGTGGAGCTGTGCTCCTTGCCTTTAATGTTAGCTGTTTTGGGGCTCATAAGCACTAATTGGAAAGTTTGATTAGCGAAGCTGCATGGGTTTTCATGGCCTGCTGAGTGGACTACACAGGAGGGGTTGGTTTGAAGATCAGCTTCACTCTCAGTCAAACATCCCTCTTTGTATTGCTATCTACTCTTCTTTTTTTCTGTCCTTTTGTGCTATGTAATCTTCCAGAGCCTTGAATACAAGAAAAGGCTGTATCTCACCCAAAAAATTAAATTAGAAATGAAGTTATGATATTACATGTAAAAAAGATGTTTGTAGGGCAATTAATAATAATAATAATAATAATAATAATGTTATTATTATTTTATACCTTTTATTATTTATTTGTATATTCACTGGACCTTGTTTTCATGACCATTATGTGTATCCTTCCTTCATATTCTCATAATCACTTTAAAATGAATAAGCACTTTAAAATGAAATGTAATTACTACTATTTATTTATTTATTTATTCATTTATTTATTTATTTGAATCGGACCTTATTTTCATGATCATTATACGCATCCTTTCTCCACATTCTCAACTGCAGTACTTGTCATCACTATAATAGACTAAATATCAAACAACAACAACAAATAATAATAATAATAATAATTATTATTATAATCTTTGGACCTTTATTTATTTAGTTTTATTTGTGCTGGATCTTATTTTAATGATGATTATTCGTATCCTTCCTCCATATTCTCATAACCACAGTACTAATAGACTACATATAAAACAACAACAACTAATAATATTTTTATTTATTTATTTATTTATTTATATATGCTTGACTGTATTTACATGACCATTATGTGCATTCCTCCTCCACATTCTCAACTGCAGTACTTTAAAATGAAATGCCATTGCTTAAATATAAAACAACAACAACAACAACAAATAATAATAATAATAATAATAATAATAAATTAATTAAAGTAAGGCTTGATTAAATTAAATGTAAGACTTGTAAATTCTTTTTTTGTCTTTACAGCACAGTAAATTTATTTGTTTGTTTGTTTTGGAGTCTGTTTCTAGACATTTTCTTGAGACATTTTTTGAGATTCACCACCACATTGTTTTGTTTGACTGTGTAGTTCCATAGTTGATGGTGTTATCTTGTTCACAGTGATTTTGTGTGATATTAACTAATAACAGAAAAAATAAATAAATAAATAAATAAAAGTATTTAAAATAAAAAATAAATAAATGTATTTAATTTCATTTTTGCTATTATTATTATTATTATTATAAAGAAATAAAAAAGGATTGTTTGTCGAGCAATTAATAATAATTATTATTTTTGGACTTTTTTTTTTTTTTTTTTGGTTTTTTTTGCACTGAACCTTATTTTAATGACTATTACGCGTATCCTTCCTCCATATTCTCATAACCACAGTACTAATAGACTACATATAAAACAACAACAACAACTAATAATAATACTGTTTGTTTATTTATTTATTTATTGTTTGTGCTGGACCTTATTTTCAGGAGTATTATGTGCATCTCTCCTCCACATTCTCAACTGTACTTTAAAATGAAATATGAATATAAACAACAATAACAACAATATAATAATAATAATAATAAATTGAATTTCACAAATAAAATTAAACAGTACAATTTGAATATTTTTTTTCTATTCACTTTTTTTTTTTTCTTTTTGATTTTGGAGTGTTTCTAGACATGTTCTTGGTACGTTTCTTGAGATCCACCACCACATTGTTTTGTTTGACTATGTAGTTCCATAGTTGATGGCAGTTGTGAAGTGTTGTCTTTTCCACAGTGATTTTGAGTGATTTGCCACATTAATTTTAATCTTACTACCTACTCTGTTCCAAAACCAACTCTTTGCTTCTCAGTGCTATATATGAAATGACATTTGGATTGTCTTATACGATTACGGGATGGTCTTTTATTCTAAACCCAGACTCTTTGGGACGAGAGATGATGGAGAGGGGTATTTCCACACTAATCTTTTTCCTTCTGGCCCCAAATTCTTTGTTGAAAACCCTGACACTAAGGCATTTAAGCGGCTCTCCAATGGAATTCACACCCCTACTGTATGTACAGCTCTGAAGACAAATGAACAGGCCTTCCTGGCAGTAACTCAAACACCTATACACATACACACACACATACACACTTGCTCTTCCTCCCCACTGTGTTTCCCATTAATGAATAGCTGAGCTTCCCAACAGTTTGCACCAGTTTGCTTCAGGTGAGGATTAGCCTGGTCAGCTCCCTCCCTTCCGCTCCTCCATCCCAGCATCCCACTTCCGTCCTCCCTCTTTCCTAAGGCCCTCTCTTTCCTTTAAAGGAATTCCCTCCATGTCTTTTCCACTAAGCTTTTGCCAAACAAGGTTTGCTACCCATGGTTAGGGCCCTCCTGAAATTTCCAACCAATGGGATGCTCCCATCCCGATGACGCGTTGCCGCCGTTTGTGTACGGCATGGCAACAAGCATGTCAAGACATGACCTATTTTTATTTCGGCTTACTATGAAACATGCCCGTCCCATTCACAAGTGCGTTCAAACCCTCCAGCGTACTCTTATTTAAACACACCACAAAGAGTTCCAGCAATTTGTCAGCCATATTAAATGTGTGGGGCTACAAACAGAATAAATAATGAAAGCCTACCGTTACTACAGCCGTTCAATCAAAAACGCTCTGGGAGTGAGTGGTGTATTAAGGGTTATTTGTCAATGGAAGGTGTTGCGCACATCTCATGATTACATTTGGTTTGTACTGGCCTGTGGAATGACTTTGAATTCCAGCAGCTACAGTAGCTGTAGATTTTAAGTATTCACTTGTGATGCTTGAGGGCATTAAAATGAAGTCAGTCATGTAGGTTCAGTTCAAAGAGATTTTTACATCCTCGGTAAGTGGTACGATGTTTTTAAATTGCATACGTTGCATCAACTCTATAGTCTATTAAAGCTTGAGTTTCATTTTGTTGTACATCTGAAGCACCAGGCAGGATAATAGATGCATAGAGTAGCACATTTTCATTTACTATTTGTCAGAATTTTCTCTCAGATAAGTGAAAAAAACACAGTAATGCTTTGCAGGTGCCTTCCTAGCATGAGAGCGTTACTGTGGCAACCATTCGTGCAATTGTGGCTGGATGTTGGTGTGCGTTTTTTTTTTTTAAACATCGCTTTCAAGATGTGAACTGACATGCAGTCATCTGTGTCTACGTTAATGTGTAGGTAAGTTCTGGACTAATTCTCTTTAGGCAACCTTTTGTGTTTGATGAAGAAGTCACATGATCCATACTATCAAAATATGACTTTGTTCCTTCTGATTTAGCATAAATTGGGAGACGGAAGATTTGGTTTCTTAGAAAATAGCATATCTCTCACTGTGGTTTGTGTTTGTTGCTGGGTCAGCTAGATACTTAGCTATAATATCGTTCTTCTCAAATATTTCTTATCAGCCTCTTTCAGCAAAACCTGCAAAGAGTGCTGCACAGTTTCTTCCCCTAATTTGATGAATGTTTTTGGATTCAGGCCTCATATTTTCTCAGCATCATCCACACCCTTATATACAAATCATAAGTAATGCATATATATGTAATTATTTGTCTTTGGATCTAGTTGGGGAATAGATGCTATAGTTGAAATGGTTTTCTGTCTTGCATTTTATCTCTCAAAATGATGGATATCATTAAATTTTGGAGATTAGCAGAAATAACTTAATGTAACCTCTTATTTACATAAGGTAAACAAAACTGCTTGGTTTATATTTTTATGTATGTAATATATAATATTTTAAAACTGTATTGGCATAATCGTGACCCATTTCAAATGTTTATGTACTTTTCTTGTCTTTTTTGTTTTTAACAGCTCCCATTTGCTGTGGTGGTGCAGTTACAAAATATTGTTCTTGTAAATTCTTTTCAGCATTGCAGTATTTTTTTAGTAATAAATATGCATACAATTACAGCAAAGTGTAACAGTTACCATACGACAAATTTTTAAATCAATGTATTCTTGTAAAAGCAGAGATATGGATTCAGACAGTAATTAAATTATTACACAACCTTAGTATTTGTGTAAAAACAGTAGGTAATTCTGCCAGGGATTTTTACGCGGATGGTGGAAAAACACTGGCATTCTGGATTCGTACGGCAATAAAATCACAGACTAACCCCTGTAAATGTTGAATCCATGGGAAAAAATTCGCATCCGAATCGGGCTTATCCAAAGACAAGGTTCTGAGGGGGTATAACTAGTGTAGACTTCTCTATCCCATAAGGCTACGGGAGCCATCAGATTTAAAATGCTGAAATGTAAAGAAAAGCAGAAAATCTGTAGGCCAAAAGTAATAATTCTTTCAGGTATCAAGAAAGGTGTTGTTCTTGGTTAAATTTTACATGATGTAATTTACAAAGCATTTATTTATTTGGTGGTTATTATATGTTAAAGGTAAAAAACAAATCATATGAGTAAAATGACTAACAGCATGGCAGCTGTGATGTAACTGAATGCGGTAAACTTTTTCTGAACGTTCAGACTTAGCACAAATGCCTGCTTCATAATTTCAGCTGTTTTCTACAAATGTGTTGGTATTTTATTCCTTTTCTTTTCTAAGGTGTAAAAAAAAGAAAATTGCGTGCAGTAGGGTAGGCAAAATAAGATGGGACCTGTAGAATCTTACAGTGCAATCAGGAAGAGCGCAAAACCTATATGACAAACCATCTAAATGTTGATGTCAGGCAAAAAGCAAAACAGCAAAAACTGTCTCTTGTCTTTCTGAGAGAGTTGAGATCACATTTTCTCAGACATTGTATAAGATGAATAGTGACAGGATTGAAAGTGCAGTAAGTGCGGTTTAAGCAAGCAAACGTTCAACGTCAGTCTCTGGCATTAGGAACCAAATTGTCCCAGTCTCTCAATCGCTGGACTCCCGTGGTGCACCACTGAAAGCAGGTGTGCCTTTCTCCCCATGGTGTCCTCATTCTCCAGCCTGAGAAACTCTTTTTAAAAACACATTTTGAGTAATTTCCTAAGAGCTCAGCTCCTGCCAGCTGTCGGAAATAGCCTGCAAACTGCCAGGCAAATGCTGGTGGTGCCACAAATTCTGTTTCATAAACTTTTTTTTTTTTTACAGATCATTATTGTGGCTGTTTTTGTTTTTGTGTTTTTTGTTTTGTTTTTATGATCTCTTCTTTTTATGCAGTAACAAAAACAGTTGATGACATAGTAAAAACTGTATTACTTTGTATTGCATTACTTAAATTGTATTAAAAAAAAAAACACCCCTAAATAAAAATAAATAAATCAATAAATAATAATAATGTTGTCATTTTGCCATGATTTGTACAGGCCCAACAATATGCAGAATTGTTAGCATGATGTCATAGGCTAAATAGTAAAATTGACAACTTGGTTTCATTTAACGGTGTAAACATGTGTTGGTGGCTAGTTGCCTTTTTTATTGTTTGCACAATGATTTGTTTCCTCGTTGCTGTTTGTGACCCTATATCAGAACAGATCTGCAACCAAATTCTGTGCAATGACACACCGGTGTCAATGCTAATTACAACCCAGGCTCGTGAAAATACGTGCCTCCATATACATTTCTGCAACATTGTAATTGCGTACCTTACTGCATGTTTCGCGGCAGTTTCAAAGCAAAATACCCAGAGGATGGACTTTTAATACATGACGTGGCATGTTTTTTTACGTTGGTACAGGCATGTATTGCTGTGTTTTTATTACACTGCTTGAGGTACATATTGCAGCTGTTCAGAATTCAAATATCCAGGGAGTGTCGCTAAAGTTTGATGCTTTGTAGTGTTGGAAATATCCCCTACACCAAATCCAACCCTAAATCTACCCAATAGTGTTAACAAATGCTAAAGTGAGATAAAAACGCATTTGTTGATGCAGCCGTGCTATTTTAACTTCCTTGTGGGGATTTGAGCCGTTTTGTCAAACCATAGATTCACAGGTTTCGTACCGGAGCTCTTCATTACTCAAGTGCAACACCGTATCGGGTGAGCTACCGAGCAAACCTACTGAATTACAAAACCCATGCATATAAAGCTGTATATGTGACAAAAACGTTCAAAAGGATCAGTTTTCAAACCGCACAGGATGTTAAAATTGTTTTAAAGTCCTAACATTATATTCTGCAAGTAATTGAAAATTAGGTGTGAAAATTAGGCTTTAATAATCAAAACTCTGTACCTTCTGTGAAAGGAATATAAGTTGTCGGAGTTTTACTTCCTCTAGTTTTCATTTCAACTGCAAACTGCAGTGATTCATACATATAGGTATGTTTTTTTCAGTTTTGCAGAAATGTGTATATGTTATTACTTGCAAACTGACTGATATACCTTGTTGCAGAAGTCTTCTAGTGAAGACCTAATCCTTTTATATCATGGTGCATGGCTTGAAAAAAAAAGTACAATAAAAAAGCCCCTATGGTCCTTTTTAGTCAGCCTAATGTGTAGTATTAGCAGTGGTAATCGCCACGCATATGAAAGCTATTATATTTGAAATGCTGGACATTGTCATGCATGCTCTCACCCGAAGCACTTGCGTCCAGTCTTCAAGCTGTTCATCAAACAGTGCCGTTTCATACGTTCCAGATATGCATACCCAAAACAGCTCTTCATACATCTAAAACACCAATACCGCCATGCAGTGCCAGCATGTTTCTCCATTCCTTTAAAGTCTTTATCTTGTTAACATTTGAATGCCTCTAGGGTAGACAGAGAAACCCTCTGCTTTGGGTTCCTGAAACTACTGGGAATGCAGATGTGGTACAAATTCGCCATCTAGACGAAAAAATAACCTTGTCTGAAACTTTTCGAGACCTGTTGACCTGTATGTGTAGTGTGTGACAGCATTAGGAAACCCAAATGAAGTCTGAAGTTTTTGTTTGTTTGAAAAAAAAAAAGTATCTACACAGGAGCCGCCTTGAATGTCCTTTTAGCACACTCACACCTAAAAGAAGATATGTGTGTGCATATGTGTGTGAATCTGTGTGTGAGAAAGAAGCTAGGCTACCACCTCCATTAAAACTCAGGACAAAGGAAAGACACTCCGAGGGTGTGTGTGTGTGTGTGTGAAGGCGAGCGGACGACACGCTCACTGCACAAATGAAAGAGGGAAGAGGTGCTGACAAAAAGCGTCAACCAACACTGTCCACAAACCACATGCTCACCAGGCAGGACGACAGGAAGCAATAGAGGAACATCAGTGTGCTCAAAAGCAGAACGCACCCAACAGCCCTCACCACAGGGAAGATGGCACCTCCAACATGAGTTTGAGATGGGATTGAAAAAGGAAGAACTGAGGTACATAACAATGAAATGAGTGCACAGATAGACTACGAACACTTGATATGCAGATGCATACCATTTCAGTGTATATTTCATGTCACAGCTCCATTGATTTATAGAAATTATAGAAAATACACTTGTTATTTGTGCACACACCATTTTTTTTTTTAATCCTTTTTATCTGTCCTTTTTTTCTTTTACCAGCCATGAAACTGTATGCACAATATTTCATTGAAAGATCAGGAAGAACTAATTGGGAAACACATGCAATTGCAATTAATTATTATTAATAATATGTTTTTATAATATTATAAAATAATAATAAGAATTTTTATTTATTTATTTATTTATTTCCTTTATTCCTTCCTTCCTTCCTTCCCTCCTTCCTTTGCTTTTAAACATTAAACCATGGAGTTTTTATTTTGGTTAAAAAACTACACTCTAAAAATGCTGGGTTAAAAACAACCCAGCCTGGGTTATTTGGCAACCCAGCACTGGGTAAATATTGGACAGTATACATGCTGGGTTATTTTGATTCAGCTGGTTGGGTTAAATGTTTTTACCAAACTTGCTGAGTTATTGTAAGTCAGCTATTAATTAAAAATTATTATATTGCTGGCTTAAAACGGACTGGAACTTATGAAACACACAAAGAATTACTAGAGGCAACAGCAATAATCAAAAGATGAATAATAATTTATTATTAAGCAACAACACATGGACAAAATACAAGACAAATTGAATTTGTTTGGGTGAATACAGCATAGTTTACAATATTACATACATTTAAACTCAAACATTTTAGACATAAAAATGTAATATTTAAAAGTAGCATTTTAATGTTAGTGTATGCAACCATTCTCTGTAATTGATTTTAACCGAAATAGCGCTAATTCTTGTGCTGGTGTGTCACCAAAATCTGAGCTGCAAACTTCAGACCACAACCTGGTGTTTCACTCGTAGCTGAAAGATGGCGTGACTGACTCCAAAACCTTTCCATAAACAATCAGTTCTGACATTAGAGAACATATTTTAATATCAAACTACATTAAACTCAGTGCAATAACTAATAAAATCCATTTATTTTATGCAAGGCAAAAGGTGTTTCCATCTTGCGAAACAACCGCTGCTGACGCAGCTGACTGACATCTCGTCCTTATGTTGCGTTACGTAAAATAATACAATTTACAGCACAGTAAAGACTTTATAAATGAAATAAACTGTATACAAACCTTTGTGCACCAAATTGGCAGCACTGTGAACCGGCCTCTCCTGTATAGGACTTAAAAAGCCCACGCTCTGACTGTAACTCAGCAGCTGGGTTGTTTCGTCAGAAACAGGCTTAACCCAGCAGTTGGGTAGAAAAAAATAACCCAGCATTAAAAAATGACCCAGCAACTTAGTTACAGAAAAACTACCCAGCACCTGTTAACCCAGTAAAATGACCCAGCAAGTTAAACTCAGCATTTGAGTTAAAAAAAAAAAAACCCAGCACCTGGGTAAAAATATTTAAAAAAATAACCCAATAAAATGACCCAACGGGCTGAACCCAGCATTTTTTTTTTTTAGAGTGTACTGGGAACTTCTCTTTTGAAATGCTTCACTGTTGTTAACAGATTGATATACTTTTCTCATTATAAATAAGAAGTTATCATAAGGAGCTGAGGGGAAAATATGCACGATGCAACACATCAGATTTGTGATTTGATAATAGCTCTAAACCATATCGCATTCTAAGGCATTGTTAGAATTAATAAAAAAAAGTGGTGTGTGGCATTCATATACTCGCTGACACTGATTTTTACTTTTAGTTTCAATTTCAGGCCCTGTATTTAAATAATACTATGTATTAATATTTGCCGCCTCTTATTTATTTTTTTTCAATTCACTATGATATATTTTTTTTAGATTTGTTCATAGAATATATTTCACTGAAGCGGATTGTGAAAACAGATTTTTCACTTTGACGTCCACCCTGCTCCTCTGCTATTTACAGCTGCCTTGCAGGTCACATCAGATACTGAATAATGTCCTCGACATGTTCAGCACTGCTCTATTATGCTGTCTAAATCAAAAGAGAGTGCTTTAACACACAGTCACAGTCCTATGTATTTTTTTTTTCCTTTAGTTCTTTTGATTCCAACTCTGTCTCTTCTGCTGTGTGGGACTAGTAATGACAGAGGTGATCTCTTAATATGTGTACTAAGTGCTCCCCTACCCTTGAATACATGCATTTCCTCTTCAGGTGATTGCAGGAGTTTATCTGGAGTCCCTTCGTTTATATAGCTGGTCCCCTATGTATTTATTTATTTGTTTCCCACAGTGCTGTATTACCTGTCCAATTCTGTGGCCAGCTCATCCATCACTACCGCAGGCTGGGTCGGGCCTCAACGTGAGAGCACCCGGTCATGCGACACACACACACACACACACATGCTGCCAGCCACTCATGAATACATTTTTCACTACCATGCTCCTGCATTATGCCCAGCCCCATGTTCTGTCATTTTCCCTGTGTCCCATCGCTGTTTCCTGCTGTCCCACGACTGTAGAAAAAGAAAAAAAGAATGCAGAGTATGGGAACACGCACGTGTGCTTACACATATCAAACAGGAAGGGTTTCGAATGGCTTTTCCTCACCTGAATTGAGAAAATGCATTTGGCGAAAATATTTCGGATCCTAATTCGTTGCGTTTAATATAATCTAAATATGAGTAACTAACTCCTTTTTCTCATTCGGTACTTGGCGAGTTCATTTTCTTTCCAGCGTCTGTGAAACATCCATAGATTCACTATTGTCTTTTTTAATTATGCATTGTTATGGAGTTATTTATTTTGTTATTTATATTAGCCTTTTTTTGCATCGTGCTTGCTGCCAGTAATGCAAAGCCTGAAATAGGTTTGCTGCGGCAGCACACGGATGCGGAAATGTGAAAATCAATTTCCCCCACTTCATTGTCGGGGAGAAGAGGAAAAATAGTTTATTTGGCGACTCCTTTAAGGTAGCGATATTATTATTATGCAAATACCTGCAGAGCAGGGAGTCATTATTTTTGATTGAGTTTGCTTTTCTAGATGAGCAAATCAGTGGTAATTGTGTACTCAGGCTTGGCACACAACAGGTCTATCACAGGCAGTGTCAGAAGTTCACATTACCATGATGTATAGAGAAAAAGAGACTTGCGTGACTCTCAAACACACGCGGGATTGTCGGCGCGCAGATTTCGACGGTAATTCTGGTAGTCCTCATGCCGCCGATTCTAGTTTAATGACGGAGAGGGATTCATTTAGCTTATCAAGAATGAATACCGCCTGAAGTCAAGGCGACTCCTGTGAAGTCTTTATTATTTGTTATTACTACATCTCTTTTCAGAGCCTTTTCTTGTCGACCACACATACACACACTCCTAAATGTTTGTGTCTCAGCCAAGCCTTTGGATCTTGAATTTCAATAGCAAATAATTTTTTCAGTTTTGCTTTTTTCTCTTGTTATCGAAGCAAGTCTGATTGGACCCCTGCTAAGGAGGTCTGACAATGCTGCAACATGTGCAGATGTGATATTAATTAATGAGGACTGGATAAAAAAAATATGTGGTTACACTTTATTTTAAGGTGTTTGTGTTGCAGTGTAAATTACACATACAAGTACTGAGTAATGTTACTTAACATGTACTTACTATAGGTTACATACTGCGTAATGTACTGTTACTTCTATAAAATAAAGTGTTACCAAATGCATTTATTCTAATTGTATGTTTGTCATATTACAGAAAACAGGGACGCTGGGTTCTGGAGTATAACCTATTGTTAGGCTAATGTCAGGAAACAACAAAAGAGCGGACTCGAGCAACTTCATTCATTAGACTGTAATTATCTGTAATAGCTGGGAGTTTGGAGCTCACTTGAGAGATTTGCCGCTTTGCTCTGACATACAGAATAACATAAATGATTCTGGCCTTAATAAATGCTGTGAAAGGCGGAGAGGGAGGTTTTTTTAGGGTGAAACCAGGCACTCTCTGTCTCGAGTTGTTCTTGGCATTTTTTTACGCTCTGGTGGTACCCCCGCCCGACCTCTCTAACAGCCAATCAACAGCTTCACTCTGTCTGCCTCTTATTTCATATTTTCACCCTAGCAACAGGCCTGATCAGCAGCGGCTGGTGAGGCTTTTAATGCTTCTATGTATTTCTAACCTTTTTTTTTAAACACCCCTCCTTATCATGCATCTTTCATTTTCCTTTAGGTTATCAGTGTTGTTTGTCTGTTCATATATATCAATCACTGAAGCAAAGCTGTCTTTTTTTAGGCACTCTATTAATAGCAGAAGCGTTCGTGTTCTTCCCATACTGCTCGATTTACCTCATGGATCTTGGTATTGTGTACGTTTCGACTGAATTGGTTGTGACAGGAGTATTATCAACAGCAACAGGAGATATGGGCTTATGAGATCCTGTTCCCTCAGGGAGGTGACTAAAGCCAAGACTCCAGTGGTCATATGGTTTTCCTTTTCCATTTAAAAACATTTTTCATCAATAATATAAACATGCTTTTTTTGAACTTGTCCCATGACTGCTTATTTGATCCACATGGAATATGAAACTCTGTAAAGCTGCTTTGAAACAATGTATATTGTGAAAAGTGTTAATAAATAAATTGACTTGAATTTAGTGTGTATAGTCTAGAGATTCTCTAGACATTTTATTTCAGCAAATCCTTTGAGAGATGTAAACCAATGAATTGCACAAATTGGACTTTCTGAGAACAGTCGCTATATTTGGGTAAATTCTCTCTAAGGGGGTTCTGAAAAATAAAATAAAATAAAATAAAATAAAATAAATTTCAGTAGGATAAAAAAATGGTTGCTGACATCTAATTAAAGTTAAGGGACTAATAACTTATTTGTCTGTGACTCATCACTATAATCTTGGGTATATACAAATAAATACTAATTGTATCTACAAGATCCGTTGTTTTACATTTCATAATTTTTATTATTTTCCCCCTTTTCTACACTCAAAAAAAATGTTGGGTTAAATACAACCCAGCACTGGGTGAAATATACATGAACGCAGCAATTGGGTTACATGTTTAACTCAAATTGGATAGTTTTAACACTACTATTGTTCAAAAATTGCTATACGCCTGGTTTAAAATAAACCCAAAATAGGTTGTAAATCAAAAATCAGACTAGCGACGTAATTACTAGGGGCATAAGTAATATTAAAAGGTGCACTCTAAAAATGCTGAGTTAAAAACAACCCAGTACTGGTTGAAATATGGATAAACTCAGCGGCTGGGTTGTTTTCACCCAGCGGTTGGGTTAAATGTTTAACCTTCTAGTAGTTTTATTTAACTCAATTAT
The DNA here is from genome assembly GCF_022985175.1 of Labeo rohita. Lineage (NCBI taxonomy): Eukaryota > Metazoa > Chordata > Actinopteri > Cypriniformes > Cyprinidae > Labeo > Labeo rohita. The sequence continues at coordinate 24,493,803 of NC_066869.1, read as the reverse complement.
TGCTTAAAAATGACTATATAGCTGGCTTATAATGAACTCCAAAATGGGTTATAAATAAAAAATCAGACACATAGTTAGTAGAGACATTAGCAATAATCAAAGGTGAACATTTATTAATAAATGTTTTTTATTTAATTATTATTTATTCAACTTATCAGTAAGTGTTCATTTATTGAAAATGTTAATAAATGCTAATTTCCAATCTATTTTGGGTTCATTTTAAGCAAGTTGAGTTAATAGTTGAGTTAAATAATACTACCCAGAAGCTTGTGTTAAAAATTTTCACCCAGCGCTGGGTTATATTTAACCCAGCATTTTTTAGGGTGTGAACATTCGTTAAATATTTATATATATTAAAATATTTATTTATTATTTATTCAACTTACTAATACATTTTCATTCCCAACCTACTTTTGGTTCATTTTAAGCAAGAAAACTTGTATTTTTTAAAACTACCCAGAAGGTTGGGTTAAACATTTAACTTCACTAAGTGTGTCCCTATATCACCAAGCAACCCAGCATTTTTTTAGAGCATGTGTTTGGACCTTAATAAATGTTCTTTACAGCTATATTAAATATTAAATACATATTGACAACACACAACGTGTTTTGATATGTACTGTAATTATAGTTTTATTACGATCATAATATGCATCATCATCCTTTCACTAAATTTGAATTGGAATATGATACAAAACCAGTCTAGCTGAAAAATTGCTGTGTGGTACAGACCACATTTTACAGTAAAATAATATGATACTATAGATTTAATTCAGGTCCTCTAAGCCCGCTGGCTAGTTCACCCGTCAAAGAAACCCAGATACATATAGCAGTAATTTAAACATATTTCAGCACGAATACCTATTTCCTCATATTTTTCATGCTTGGAGGTTGATTTAGTGCTCGCAGATAGACACCCCCCTGTGAAACATTTAATTGTCAACATTCGTCTGTATAAAAATGAAATATAGGCCCCTTTTATCTGCTTCTGAGATAATGACACCAAGTAATAAATATGAGTTCCTACCTACTTGCTGTTTAAGGCTTATTTAACTTGGCTCAACTATTCTGGCTAGATGGTTTAAAAATCATATTTAGGTTGGCTCATTTCGCCTTACATTTAAAGCAATTGGCACACAATAAAAATTTAATGTTCTGTGCAATGTGCCGTTTATTACTCAAAACAAGAAGACTTTTGTTTGTGAGATGATAAATCATGCCGGATTCTCTAAATGAGCATGTAGGCTGTGTTTTCCTGTGCTATTGTTTTAATAATGCGCTGGATGAAAAGACGGAAGGCAAATATGGAGGAGTGCGAAGTCTCAGAAGTATAGAGTACTTACGTCAACAGCCGTCTCGAGATGGTGCTTGATAGATTTAGTTAGACTTAGGGTAGGGTAGGGTAACAGAAAGTTGAACACAGGGACAGATAAAAGATGCTTTGTCTCTTTGCACTTTGATGCTTTTTTGAAATCTTTTTTTAACGTTTTATGACTGCGTGTACAATTCAATGCATGGACTCAACCTATTTAAAAGGTAAATCACCAGTCACATTGAAGAATGTCGCCTAAATGACACAAAGCTGCAATTACAGCGTCGCCCTGAAGCTTCGAGGCGTTTAAACCCCCAGTGTAGAAATTCTCAAATCTTGATGTAGTAAAGCGCAACCTTCAGTTAATAACCAAGTAGTGGCCTGAGACCAAAAGAAAGCCGTTTCTCTCTTTTAAGAATGTACATGAAATGCTGTTCCAAGTCACAGCCAAACCCTAATTGTAAGGAACAAAGTTTCATTGTCATGGGAAACCAATTCCGACTCAATTATCTCAACTCCCCGCTGCTTATGCCCTCTGTTGTGGTCGATCAAGTAGCCCTATGAGGTCTCTCTCATCTGAAGGGGGGGAAAAAAGAATAATTATATATATATAATTCAAAATGACTATACAGTATATGCTCAATTCACACCACCTGCACTATGGGTGAGGCTGTTCTCCCAGCTGGATTTAATTTTCATATTCTCATTGTTAATGATCTCCAACCTCTTGAAGGTCGAAGTGTGGCTTCAGAAAAGGGAAGTTACCGAAGCCGGTCTCTAATAAAATTGAAGCATAGGTGTCATCAGCAGTTATGTCCAGGTCTTACTTACACTGTCAGGTCTCTGTAGCCAGTGTCAGTTAATTAAGCACACCTTGAAAAAGTCATGGAAAAATGCATGATCATGCAAAGCACCTGGACTTATTCTGTCATGCCAGTAAAGAATGTGTTGGCGCAGACAGTTAAGCAGCTGGAGACGAATGACAAACCGAAGTCGTGCCTGACAGAAGCGAGGTAGCACTTAAGTCCTCGTTGTGTTGCAGTCAACGCCGTTTTAAGGTTTCAAGGTCAAGTTAGGAATTTGTGTTGTATTTCCGTGCTCTTAACTTCTCTTACTGTGGAAATGATCTCATATACCAGCGCCAACTGTATTTACTTGGCCCAGTCAAAAAAAGTACAGTATGTCTTATGACCTGGCTTCTTTGTTATTATATTTTAGGCAGAAGATAATGCGCTTTTGTCTCATAATAATCTCTGGCTAAGTGGTAATTGCTCTATTGATGGCATTACTACACGGCTTTGACACATCATTACTCACTTAACTACTTGACCTGGAACAAATGTTAAAGCAATTATTGCTGAGAGCTTCTCTACATGGAAAATTGCCACAAACTTTCGCCCAAGGCGTTTCATGAATGACTGTATATGTGATATCAACAAGAACTTTTTTTTTGACTTATTTTATTACTATTATCGTGTTTTGTTTGTCTGTTCAATTTGAGGGAACAATTAACTTTTCAACTTAAGGATACACTGTTTTTGAAGTTTGGCTGTTTAATTATCATTTTCATTGGATGGCTATTAACTGATTTAATGATAGTATTATCACCACTTTAAATAAATATGTGCACTCAAAAAATGCTGGGTTAAATAAATATGGAGAAACTCAGCGACTGGGTTGTTTTGACCCAGTTCTGGGTAGTTTTATTTAACTCAACTATTGTTTAAAAATGACTATATGGCTGGCTTAAAATGAACCTAAAACAGGTTGTAAATTAAAAATCAGACACGTAGTTACTAGAGGCATCAGGTGAACATTTATTTAGAAGTACTCTTTAAAAGAGTTTATTAGTAATTGACTTAATAATACATTTTGGGTTCTTTTTAAGCAAGAAATATAGTCATTTCTAATAGTTAAGTTAAATAAAACTACCCAGAAGGGTGGGTTAAACATTTAACCCAACCGCTGCACAAATACACTGCCGGTCAAACATTTTTTATGTTTTTTAAAGACGTTTTTTTCTGCTCTCCAAGCCTGCATTTACATGATCCAAAGTACAGCAAAAACAGTACAATTTCTATTTGAATATATGTTAAAATGTAATTTATTCCTGCGATTTCAAAGCTGAATTTTTATCATCATTACTTCAGTCACATGATCCTTCAGAAATCATTCTAATATTCTTATTTGCTGTTCAGAAAAAACATTTATTATTATTATTATTATTATTATTATTATTGTGTTGAAAACAGCTGAGTTTGATGAATAGAAAGTTCAGAAGAACAGCTTTTTTCTGGAATAGAAATCTTTTGTATGTCTTTATCATCACTTTTGATCAATTTAAAGCGTCCTTACTAAATAAAAGTATTCATTTCTATCATTTAAAAATAAATAAATAAATAAATAATAATAATAATAATAAAAATAATAATAATAATAAAAAAATAATAATAATAATAATAATAATAATAATCACTGACTCCAAGCTTTTGAATGGTATAGTATATAATATTACAAAAGGTTTTTATTTCTGATAAATGCTAATCTTTGGATCTTTCTATTATTCAAAAAAAAAAAAAAAAAAAAATTGAAAAAATTGAAAAAATTTACTCAACTGTTTTAAATAATAATAATAATAATAATAATAATAATAAATGTTTCATCAACAGCAAATCAGCATATTAGAATGATTCTGAAGGATCATGTGACACTGAAGACTGGAGTAATGCTGAAAATTTAGCTTTGATCACAGGAATAAATTACATTTTAAAATATATTCAAATAGAAATCAGTTAGTTAAAATTGTAAAAATGTTTTACAATATTACAGCTTTTGCTGTATTTTAGACCAAAGTAATGCAGGCTTGGTGAGCAAAAGAGAATTTGTTAAAAAACATAAAAAAATCTTACATTCAAAAGCTTTTGACTGGTAGTGTACATAAATACATAAATGACTTATTAATTCAGGCACAGGTTAAAAGGTTAATAATAATTCCATAAATATATATATAAAAAAAACTCCTAATGATAGAAGGACATTTGAGGCATCGGATATCAATTAAAAATATATATACATTTAATTAAATATATATTTAATATTCCGTAATGTTAAAATGACAGCTGTCGACCAATAGCAAATATGTTGCCAATATATAGTTTGTTATATTTACATAAACTATTATATTAGAATTCATTTTACTTTTACTCAAAGCAGTTTACAAATAACAAGCGTGTAATTAATAGTAAAACAGTAGTTTAGTTTTATAGAATGAGTGTTTTAGAGTTAATATTTTAGATTTAATTAAATATTAAAGATTTAATTGAATTCATTATATATTCAGGTTTTTTTTTTTTAATCTAAATTCAAAGTATGTTTTGCAGCTATAATTTATTCATTCATTTGTGTTTCCAACTTCCTTCCTCAAAGGAGGGGGGAAAAGGCTGAAGGAGGTCACACTGTCAGACTCAGACCTCTCTCTCTCACTTTCTGCTATTAAAATTTAACCAGCGCTCATGTCACCGCTGTTGGTTTTTGCCGAGTGGCTGGCCAATACCCTAGGGAGGATAGCGCTTGTCTGAGGAGACCCGAACAAGCGAGGTTAAACCGTGTCATCCACCCCTCGCCTCATCCGCTCTGACAGTGGATGAGGGGTGCCGGCTGACCCGACCGGTGTCACATTAATTATAGCAATAATCACTCAGTGAGTCAGCTACCCTCAAATGCAGTCTTTGTGACTCACTACCAGCAAACCCAAAATGTTTGCATACAGTGTCTAAGATTGCCAGTGTTTACATAATGACATCTGTGTTAAACGTTTTATTTTTATCTCTTCATGTGCTTTGATATTATCCATTAATCTTTCTAGGTTTCTAACTGTCTGTAGATTTAAAAGTGTAAATCTGGTATAAATACATTTATGCCTTCTACACAGAGGCAAATCTCTCTAGATTGAAGAATGTAACCATAAATTTGTGTTACAACCTTTTAATTCCTTTCCATTTTTCATTTCTTGTATTATGACAGTTAACATATGAGCATAGACACAATGACTCAAGTGGTGCTCTGGCCATTGTTTTTGTATTGTTCTCTATAAAAACCTATTATCGTTTCCATTTATTCAGAGAAGCTTTAGTCACACCCATGCACATACCTCGACACAGAGCTTTCGCTCGGATACCCTTTTTCACTGACTTTATGTAATAGACCGAGCAGTATAAATAGCCTCTGACATTTGGAGAAATTGTGGTCAAATCAGTAGTGCCTGACTACACAAGTAAGTGCTGATATTCTTGATGCCTTTTGCATTGAGGACTTTGTATAGTTTTATCATCCCCTATTGACGCCTTTTTAAGTGGCGCACTTGCAGCATGCTTACTAGCCAAGAAAAAAAAATAGCACTTCTATTCGATACAGTTCCTCACATAATAGACTGAGATGCCAGCAACTCAGGAACACATTTGTTCCAGTGCTTTAAAATTCAACACAAGTGTTCGGTCATCAATTCTCGGCTCTCTGCTTAAATGAATAGAGGAAAAACGGGATGTATATCATATAAGACGAAAAAAAAGAATAAATAAATAAATTGAGGTGAAGGCAGTGGCTGAAGCCCCGGGATACATACCCTGTGTGTGTATATGCATTTTAGCAGTGAGGCCAGTGAATTTAGATGAGGCGTTTATTTCTCTGACGCTGGAGGGCTCACTCAGTCCATATCAATAATGCAGCGCTCTTTTGAAATGGATTGTTGTAACATACATTTATTACCACAAAGCGAATAATGCAGTGTTCTAACTCATTGTTTGCCGTAGAGTTTGTGGGTTTAGTCGGACATCACCCTTTTGTTTCCTTTCAAACCGCAAGGTCAGTTTTTTGGCACCGCATGTTGTTGAAGAAAATGTGAAAGATGAATTTTGCTCAAGCACATTAGTCATTGAATGAACTCTTAATAGACTTTCTGTTTTTCTCTCTCATCATTCTTCTTATAAAACCTTGTCTTTCTGTTCACCTTTGTTGACTGGCAAATAATAGTATTTTTTGGGCACTGGAGTGCAAGTAGTACCATTGAAAGCCCTGTAATTTAAGGCTCACTGATTTGATTTATAATCATTTGTTTATACATTTATAAATAAGCTAGATTTGCTGTGACTCCTGCTGTGAATGTAGTTTCCGAAGGTAGCGACGCCAGTTGCATTGTATTAGCTTTTGACATTTCATCACTTTACACTTATGTTTCGAATCTGGATTGATAGCTACATCTCAGTCAAAATGAAATCAAAACTTGAAATGAGAGTTTTAACAAGCACAAGGATTTGTCGACTAAAAATAGACTTTTAAGAAGAAGAAGAAGAAACTAAGGACAGTTTGGTAGCAAATAACATAAATTGCTTTATTGTTTCAGTTGGTTAGTAAGTAAATAAATAAAAGACTTAATAAAAATAAAAGCAAATAAATAAAAGACTTGATAAAAATAAGAATAAGAATGAACTAAGGACAGTTTTTGTTAACAAAATAAGACAAAATACTTTATTATTTTATTACAGTAAGTAAGTAAAAATAAATAAACACACAAATAAGACACTTGGTTTTAATAATTAATATGAAAATAACTAATTTTTAGAACAGGGTTTCTCAAACTGGAGTTTGAAAAAAACCCTGGGGTTTGAGGGAAGTGGAGTTGATGAAAAGCTAATAATTTATAAAATCATAAATATTTGTAAAAAAAATAAAATAAAAAATACATACATTTGAAATAAAATTGATGCTTCAAAAAATGTTTTTTTTCCTTGTTCATATGAAATTAACGATTACAACAACAATAAAAATAATAATAAGTAACAGCAAAAATAATAATAATTTAATAAACAATACATTTAACAATCTAGATTAAAAAAAAATATGAATGTAAATTTTCTACATCAATTTCTATATAATTTTAGAATAATGCTGCATTATTAAATGTATTAAAACTGCTTTAAGCAATATTTGTTGTCTATAAATATTAAATATTTTATATTTAACTTGTTCATAAGTCATGCAGCTTTTAGGACCTTATATAAATTGCAACTATGTGGAATATATATACATTTAAAACAAGTGTTTTTCATATCACAGAACCATTTAAAATTATCTAGTTTTGAAACTAAAATATTAAACTTTTCCTTATGTACATTTTGACCCCAAAAATTGTGACGTTAAAAAAAAAAAAAAAAAAAAAAAAAAAAAACAAGCATAAAAAAACATGGCGATATGTTATGTATCAACTACTAGTTTATCAAAATTGTTTGTCCAACCCAAAACAATAATAATTTCTGTTACAGTGATACACGTTATTATTAGTAGTAGTAACAGTAGTAGTAGTATTACTATTATTATTATTATTATTAAGTTATTCATTTACAACATTTATAAAGGAATATATATATATATCATATGTCATCAACGTCAAGATCAAGATTTTAGGTTAAAATGCATAATATAATGTAGAATTGGAAGGTAGTGTAAAATGCCAGTTTCTTTTTTTGTCAGTTCAGTTTTTTTTTTGTTTTTTTTTTTGTGAAATTTCTGAAGTGTAAATAAAGTAATTTATTGCGTAATAAATAAAAAGTTTTTTATATATGTATTTATATTTTTTATAATTATATTTTAAAGAATTTGCAAAAAAAAAAAAAAAACTTTTAGATGAATCATAGCATGCCTCATCACAGGACCTGTCGACTTACCAAAAGTTTAAGTGACCTACACGTTTCTATCTTTATTTTTTTATTCCATTTGTTTTTCCCTGGGTATCAGCATTTTTAATAACGTACTTGTCCAGAAACGGTTATGGATTCAACATCATCAACAAAGAACTGAATAACTAGCATGTCAAACAAAATAATTGATCACAACATGCCTGATGCAAGCCTTTGCAATGAGTACCTGATGTTTCTTTTTGAGCAGTTACAATGAACCGTTTCATAATAATACCTCACAGCTATTGCTCTCAGCCTATTTCAACACCTGAAATATGCTGCATCAGTGAGGCCATCTGCATCGCTTCGAGCCGGGAGCGACGATACGTTTGCAGCAGGCTTCGACGAATTCTCTTTCAGGGGTCACCTGTATGAGAAAACACACATCCTAACTACGGATTCTCTCAGGAACAAACAAAAAACAGCTAATACTGTGCAAAAACAAGAACATGCTCTCTCACTCTTTCTCCCCTACACACAAGCACACATTCATACACTCTAAAACACAATAATACACTTAGTGACACACATTTATGCATTCATGCACATAAACACATACACACACAGACCAGCAAGTGATGGTGACATCTGGAGTGTTTCTGCCTGACTGGTGCTAGATTCCCAGCGTGACTGACTCTATGAGCGCTTAAAGCCAGCCTTCTCTTCACTCCTTCATCCTGTCTATCAGGAAAATAAATATATAATAAACACCTCACTTTCCGTGCATTAGACCAACTGCGTGTGATAATCCCATGTAACGCTTAGGTTAGTGAACCCTTTAATAGGTCGACCTGATTAAGGCACAAGCTGTTGATTGGACAAATGCCGTGTCACCTTCAATTACATGGGTGTGGGTGAACTGTACCGCCGTCCTCCCTTTGTGCGATTGTGCGTGTTTGGTGTGCGCTACAAAGGGACTCTGTATTATCGTAACACTTCGGCCTCTGTGAATGGTCTTTTTGTGTTTCTAATAGTGCTTATCCATTAACAGCCTTGGGTTAAGGAGAACACATTCAGCTGTTACCTTTAGTCAGTGTGACTTCAATTTCCATATGCTTCAGAGACTTGTATTAGTAGTTTCTTGTTGTCATGCTCTTTTATTTGTTTAGCCTTTGACCTCTTGAGATGAACTGCTTATATAAGTTGACTATGAAACAAATGACTCATCTGTGTTGTATTGTATTGCTGAGAGCCTGATTTGTTATTACGTGTCGTCTCAGCAACAACGCCTGAGAGGAATGAAAATGGGATCCTTTCAAAATGTCATTAAAAAATCATTATTGGCTTACTTTGACCTTTCTTTGAGTAACCATGCCTCTGTGCTTAATTTGGCATACATAATTGATGGAGGCCCATCCGCATTCGGAGAAAAACTTCCACACTCAATCTCTGTCAGTCACTTGCACGTGAAAACAGATGCAGGACCGACACGTTGTTGTGTAATTCTTTTAGAATAATTTGGACAATTAGCCTCTGTGCTTTTATGGACAATAATTTCGTTTTCTGTTTGATTTCAGGATGGATGAAAACACAATTCTTTGTCTCTTACAGAAAATGCATCTTATTATACTTAATTAAAGTTAAGGTTAAAGTTACTTCAACTTTCGTAATACAGTAACACAGAGAGCCTTGGAGCAGAAAAATCGAGTTTCTTCAAGCGTCTTTCATGGAAGTTCTTCTTGAAGGACACTTGTCTTTAGACTTTCAGAGTCCTTCAGTTAACTAAATTTCATTCACTTTTATCAGATCTCACATCAGTGCATCTAAACGTACAGATTAGTTATTTTTTGTTATCTCTTATTTATATGAACTTATAATAATATAATAATAATATAATAATAATAATAATAATAATAATAATAACAACAACATTAGAAATAATAATAATAATGATAAAAGTAGAAGTAGTAATAGTAATAATAATAGTAATAATAATATTAACTGTACTACTACTACTACCAATAACAATAATAACAGTAGAAGTAGAAATAGTAATAACAATAATAATAACAGTAGAAGTAGTAATAATAATATTAATTGTAATAATAATAATAACAACAGTAGAAGTGATAATAGTAATAATAGTAATAGTAGTAATAATTATTTTTTAATAAAAATCCCTTCAGTTGATTTATCTAGATTATAAAAATAAATATAAATGTATTTTTTTCTAGATCAATTTCCATATAATTTTAGAATAGTACTGCATTATTAAAGGTATTAAAACTTTAAAACGTTCGTTATTCATGCAGCTTTTATGACCTTATATAATTTGCGACTATGTTATACATTTAAAAATTTATTTTTCACATCAACCATTTAAAATTATCTGTTGAGACTAAAATATTAAGCTTATGTACATTTTGACACAAAAAAATTAAAATTAGCTGTTCACACCCAAACCGATAGCAATTTCAGTGATGCACATTATTTTTATTGTTGTTGTTATTATTATTATTATTATTATTATTATTATTATTATTTACTTTATTATATTTACTATATATACTATATTTCATAAACCAGTTGTTATGCTTTTATACACACAAATGCATTTTTCATATTTTTCACAATTTTCAATTAGTGATACACATTATTATTAATAATTATTATTATCATTCATTTACTGCACTATATTTACTGTATATACACTATATTTAATAAATCAGTTGTTGTGAATTTATACACACACATGTATTTTTCATATTTTTTACATTTTTCTATTACAGTGATAAACATTGTTATTATTATTATTATTATTTGCTATACTATATTTACTGTATGTACTATACTTAATAAATAATAAACCTGTTGTTATGATTTTATACACACACATGCATTTTTCATGTTTCACAATTTTCTATTAGTAATGCACATTATTATTATTATTATTATTAATAATAATAATAATTTATTGTACTATATTTAATGTATATACACTATATTTAATAAATTAGTTATTGTGATTTTATACACACATATTTTTTTTTACATTTTTCTATTACAGTAATAAACATTATTATTATTATTATTATTATTATTATTATTATTATTTACTATACTATATTTACTATATATACTATATTTAATAAACCAGTTGTTATGATTTTATACACACACATGCATTTTTCATATTTTTCACAATTTTCTGTTAGTGATACACATTATCATTATTATTATTATTATTATTATTATTATTAATTTATTGTACTATATCTACTGTATATACACTATATTTAGTAAATCAGTTGTTGTGATTTTATACACATATTTTTCATTTTTTTTTTTTACATTTTTCTATTACAGAGATAAACATTATTATTATTATTATTAATGTATTTGTTTAGTATATTTAATACATGAAACTTATTTATTAAATTTTTTATTGTCGTGATTCGTGCTCTAATGTTCTGTAGCAATTACTGCAAGATAAACCTACGCTAGTAATGTGCTGTGGTGGCATACATTTAGATCACTTTTGAGTCGCAATTACACCTATTTAATAGAGAAAAAAGAGGAAAAAAACGAAACATGGCTAGATTAGCGGAGCTAAATCAGCATTATGGTCATCGCAGACCGAGACAACCCCCTCATTAGAGACACTGCAGCACTTAGACGCCAGTAAAGTAGGTAAGCCATAACCATGTCTCCCAACTTTCTTCTAATTGAGATATCAATAATTAACAGAGTAATATACTATCTGAATAAATCATGGGAAATGCCGCCCCAAAACTCTCGCAAGAAAGTCTTACAAATATTTATCCCTCTGACTGGCAGAACACGGTACACAATTCCAAAATTAACCGTTTCTCTTTTCTTAACTTTTACTTTTGTTTCGACGGAAGTGTTCTTAAAGGCTTAGCAATCATCAAATGGTGTTGGGGAGGGAACAGATTGTTTTTTTACCCACAAACTGTGAGTATCTTACGTCTTTTTTTTAAATAACTCTTTACTCAGCATTGCAATCAGTCTTAAGAGCAATCATGCATAAGAGCTTTTCTCACTGTACTCAAATCTCTCCAAAAAACAGTTGTTTTTTTTTTTTCCCTTCTGAAGTGGGACATTGTGAAAAACTGTGATCAGATCACTCTCTACTTGATACTGTGTACTATACACTGTGAAAAAATATCTCTATGACAAACTGTATTTTTTTAGTTATTAAAATGACAAATACATTGTTGATTGTATGTAAAAAATAATAATGCACAAATAATAATAATAATAATAATAATAATCTTTAAAAAGTTGATGTTATTTACAAATACATTGTATGATATTTTATGAATGATATTATCTTAGTAATACATGCATTTTATCAATGTCCCTGACATTTTGACACAAATATTACAAATATCACGTCATTGATGGCAACTTGCAATATATACATATATATATATATATATATATATATATATTTAATTTACTTATATATATTAAATTTACTTATTTTACTTAGAATATAATTTTAAAATTACAAAACAAAAATAAGAATGAATTTAAAATCTATTAATTTATTTCTATTTTATACTTCTGTAATTTTAAAATAACTAAATTATTAGTTCATGCACTTTAGAGTATCAAGCACTTAATTTGCTACTCTTTTTAGTATTTTTTTATTATTATATTTTTTTCTGTCCTCATTCTTATTTTATTGCTTTTTCGCAACTACTTAAATTATTTCCTATACACAAAAAATAAAGACCCAGAGTTTTAGCATCACAACTACACCCCCTACATGCATCTAATTTCTTCAAACTTTATATATCAAAATAAATTTGCAGTAGGAGGTCGTCTTAATAAGTGGCTAAAAGCAGTGCTTGATTATAGAATTAGGATAGATGAGGTTGAATCAGTCCATTGATTTGCCTGCTAACGATTGTTACAAAGTTACAACTTTAACTTTTAATTGTAAAGAAACTGCCTTTTAACAAATTACCTTTTTATCACAGTTTTTCATTCTGATTCTCAAATGGAAATGGAAATGTTCTATATTAAAAAAATATATATATTAGTTATAAAAGTGTATGCCAAATAAAATAAAAAAGTAAATATATTCTTCCTGCACTAGATCTAGTGTGTACTATTATTATTATTATTAAATTCAGCTAGAGAGCAGATGGATTCCATCAGTTGTTAGATGACTTGTTAATGTTTAATGAACTGCACATATAGGTTAGACCTTTTTTTCCCGTGGTTAACCTCAAAAAACATTTTGATATTTACATTAGTCTTACTTTTTTGTGCTCACACATTTAATTTGAAAGCGAGGAGAGTTTTCCGACAAGCTTATTTGCACTTTGCAATAATTTAACAAGTCCTAAAGTTTCTGTTAACCCTCTCTAGAAAGGTTTAAGAAGTTCCCAATGATGTCCCCTTTCATTTTTTTCGTCTCCTTCTTGCCGATGTCATCCCTTCATAGCTTGTTCCAAATGTCAAGTGCTTTGTCTCCTGCTGCCTTGATGACAGCAGCAATTAGTCTATTCATGCTTCATTAACACTCCATTTTTAATCAGAATTAAAAGTGCGAGGGGAGAAAAAACACACACACACACACATACTTTGCAAACACACACATTTTAAAAGCATACCCCATGCTGTTCCTTAACCTCTCTGTGCCCAAACCTATCGAGTTAGGCAGCTATTAGTGAAGTTTAATGTGTCCAGTAATGTGGCCATTTGATTTCTTTCTCTTTTTTTTGGTTAATAATTAAATAATATAGTTAATCACTTGATGATTCCAAAGCAAGTCATTGGGTTTGACATGGAAGGGTGTGATTTTATTGTTGGGCAGGTTTCTGTGCCATTCTGAGGGTGGGAGAAAACGGAGGGGGAGAGAGAGATTGAAGAGGAGGAGAAGGAGAACATGAATAGCACTCGACCGTGGCTTTGACCTTGTTAAAAGGGAACAAGGATTTTTGGGTGCACTCCATCGTAGCAACACACTCACCAAAGAGACGCGAATGGAAAGGCTATCTGGCTTTGTCACTTTTCATTAACCTCATGCCCTTCCCTCTACTGGAGGTAGACACGCACGTTTCTCCTCCTCTCCCTCTATCCTTTCTTTCCTTCTGTGTTTTTCTTTCTGGCTTTCTGTTACCTGCACACCAAACGCTCATCCGCGGGGTCACGCTGAATTGTGGGGAATTATTTAAAGTAGCTCATGCATTATGCTCTTTAGCGTGGCATGTCTAAAGAAATCTTCACGCAGACTATCTGATAGCAAAAGCTGGAGAAAGTAAACTTAAATATATTTAATTGATATATAATCAGTGTTTGTAAAATTCCATGATGTAGTTTCTTGGCTCAAAGAAAAAAAAAATATAATAATAATAATAAAACTTGATCATATTGTGGAAAAAACAGACATGCAGAAGGAAGATTTATTTTTTTACTTTCTTAAATCTATGTCTATAGAATATAACTTTAAAATTACAAAAGGTAAAAAAGAAGAAAAAGATTAAAAAGCACAGATTTATTTCTATTTTAAATTTCTAGAATTTAAAATTTTTATTTGCTACTCTTCTTCTTCTTTTTTATTATTATTATTTTTTTTTTTTCTTACGGTTCTCATCATTCATAACACCTTAAAGTTTTGCACAGCCACTGAACCCTGCCAGTGATTAAAGAAAGAGAATAATGAGGAATGACTTGCTGTGCTCTGATTGGGAATGTCATTTGCTGCTTGAATGGAAATCTCATACCATCAGAGAGGCTCTATCAAACGGCTTAAATTTTTTTTAAATGAAAATATTTTCAGAGATTATTTTCGCATCCCTTTTAAAAAAAGACATGACAAGATTTATAAATGAAAAAAAAAAAAGTGTATTTTACAAAGCTGTTTGGACAGCAGTTGACGGCTTTTATATGATTATTCTTTTGATGATTATGCTTGTGATTATTTTTTGTCTGTATTTTTCTATATTAAATGTGCCTGTGTAATGGCTCACCTTCTCTGGGTTTTTCCTGTATTTTTTAAATGCTGTGAACTTAGACGAAAATGTTAGGAAAGAGCAATTTTGCAAGAGATTAATTCAGAACGAATCTGCAATTCTTTCTTTCTTTCATTCTGAGTAGCAATCTATAATAACTCTTTCCTTTGTTATACAGAATTTTTTGTAGCCATATCCTTCCTTTATTCTGTTTGTTTGTTTGTTTCGTTCTTTCTTTCTTTCTTTCAAAGTAGCAATCAATAATAACTCTTTCCTTTGTAATACAGAATTTTTTGTAGCCATATCGTTCCTTTATTCTTTGTTTGTTTGTTTGTTTCGTTCTTTCTTTCTTTCTTTCTTTCAAAGTAGCAATCAATAATAACTCTTTCCTTTGTAATACAGAATTTTTTGTAGCCATATCCTTCCTTTATTCTTTGTTTGTTTGTTTCTTTCTTTCTTTATTTGTTTGTTTGTTTCTTTATTTGTTTTTGTTTCTTTCTTTCTTTCTTTCTTTCTTTCTTTCTTTCTTTCTTTCTTTCTTTCTTTCTTTCTTTCTTTCTTTCTTTCTTTCTTTCTTTCTTCTATAATAACCCTTTCCTTTGCTTACAGAATTTTTCTTATCTTTTCTTTGTTTGTTTGTTTGTTTGTTTGTTTGTTTGTTTGTTTCTTTCTTTCTTTCTTTCTTTCTTTCTTTCTTTCTTTCTTTCTTTCTTTCAAGTAGCAGTCTATAATAACCCTTTCCTTTGCTATACAGAATTTTTCGTAGCCATATCTTTCCTTTGTTTGTTTGTTTGTTTGTTTGTTTGTTTGTTTCTTTCTTTCTTTCTTTCTTTCTTTCTTTCTTTCAGAGTAGCAGTCTATAATAACACTTTCCTTTGTTACACAGAATTTTTTGTAGTCATATCCTTCCTTTATTCTTTGTTTCGTTATTTGTTTCTTTCTTTCTTTCTTTCTTTCTTTCTTTCTTTCTTTCTTTCTTTCTTTCTTTCTTTTAAAGTAGCAGTCTTTGTTTCTTTGTTTCTTGTTACAGAATTTTTTGTAGCCATATCCTTCCTTTATTCTTTGTTTGTTTGTTTGTTTGTTTGTCTGTTTGTTTTTTTCTTTCTTTCTTTTAAAGTAGCAGTTTTTGTTTCTTATTATTATTTAAAAGTAAATTAGTAAATTTAAAATAATATTTTAGGTAACATAATAAGTAGTCTGTCAACTCAACACATTAAAACAGATATAATAAAATTTTAATAAAAAAAAAAAAAAAAAAAAAAAAAAAAAAAATCAAACAATTCTTTAAATGCTACCTAAATGCAAATGCATGCTTTTGCAAACTTAGTTTTAGTTTTGCAGTTGGTTAGTTCTGCTAATACACAGAATGTGAATAATTTTAATCCCAATTTTAGTCAACAACATTTTTTGATTAGGAGGTTAGATGCGAAAGTTACATTTGAACTGTAACATAGTGTATCTATCCAACGGGACATAAGCTGTACGCAAAAGTTTCCAGTTTTCTGAGCGCATGCACTGAAACAGCGCTTTACTCAGTGAGTACTGTTTCACATAAAATGATGTCGAATTTTCACAAGTTTTCACTTAAACACACTTGGTTACGTGTTAGATGAACGTAAACATTTGGGAGAAAATCGGACATGTGTCAGTACATTGCATCAGTGCATTCGGTTTTAAAGGGACAGCAGCCTAATTTAGTTGCTATTGTCTATGGCATTGACGTTAATCAAGCAACAAAAGAAAGACAGACCATGACTCACTGCTCTTGACTGAATCGCTTTAGTTGCCCTAATAAAGATTAATCTAAATTTATTTATATAAATAAATACATCTGCTTGAAAGAATGAAGAATGTGGTAAACAAGTTGTTATAAAGAATGCATAATTGCCATTGGCATTTCACTGAAAAGTAGACCATGTTCTTGTTTCTTTGAGTGTTTTTTTTAATATAAAGGAATGTTGCATGTCACAGCAGTTAAATCTGTGTCTATCATGATAAAACCTTAATATCAAACCTACACAATGAGTTAGAGAAATGCTTAAATGCATTACACTGTAAACAAACCCATTAGATTTTATCCACTGTAGATTTAGTTGACTAAAACTAAACCAAAACAATTCTGATGCCTAAAATATGACTAAATCTAAATGGCATTTTAGTCAAAAGACTGACTAAGACTAAATTGGAATTTGCCGTACCAATACTGTTTATAGTATTTAATGTTCTTTCTTTTTAAAACAGCTTGGTGTTTCAAAACTATGTTGATTTGTCAAAAAAGTTTGACGTAGTGTCTGAAAACATGGTGCGAGACCAAAGACGAAGGCTGGCTCAAGGACAAACAATTAAAAAAGATAACACAAAAAGAATGCAAGAACGCATTCTGTGTGAATGGCCCCTAGGTGAACAATATATAAGGGATAATGCACAATCATCTGGTCATTATCGCAAAATAAATCCCGGGAGGGTGATTAAACGCAAAGCCAATCACAATCAGATATTCCAGAGAGCTGTGTAATAAACGGGCAATGTGCTGTACTGGTTTATAAAGACGCTTTTTGTACGTCTGTCCAAAGCCGTACACATTTCTCACAAACAAACAAACAGTAAATAAATAAATAAAGTTATTATTTGTGATTCATTTGAAATTGCAAAAGAGCTATGTTAATTTGTACCCTTTATGTGGGGAATTCTAGAGTTGCACATGACTTGTGTGCATCTGCGGTCGGAGCATCTGTCTGTGTCACCAGTATGTGACCCCGCGTTACAGACATTTCTCGAGAGTGAGCTTTCGCTCTTAATGAAATTTGAATGAAATTTCATGTAAATGACTGCGCTAATGATGTTAGCACAGGCGCTATGCATCCCTTCTGCAATTTCATCTCTCCAGACAGACATTGATGCAGCCCACTCTCCCCCTTTAATGATAGAGCACAGAGCAAATATAATCACACATGCCCCAACACCCCGCAAACATATGAGCGCCGCTGACAAACTTTCTATGGCCTGGAACCTTTCCGATGACTGAGGTTGTTGGTGGGGTAACGTGATATATTTTTTCTAATTTACTGGCTCCTGTTTCTTCTTATTTGGGCTGCATCAAATCACACGCTCTCCCGGCGAGAGGCAAAGGTTTGCCGTGAGTTGTTGTGGCATCCTGCTGCTTTTATGATAAAAAAGACATCGTTTCGAATGAGCTTCCCCCCACGGCGCGTTGAACAGGGTGTTTAGACTGGCACTGGGCCGCCCGTGTTTCCAGCCGCACGTTTTGACGGACTGCGTGCAAGGTGGGCCGCCGCAAACGCAATCAGAGACGGGATCCCATTCCCATCCCCAGCTGAAATTAAGCTGCAGAAAGAGCGTGAAACAGCCAAAATATTCCTGAACAAACACGATCACAGTAAAAGCTATTGACAGGTAGCGAACAATGCGAGCAGATGAAAAGGAATACATCAAAGCCTTATCTTTTATTGCTCGTAAAAACTTTGATTTCTTTTTCGTATGCTGGTGTTGCATCAGAGGGTCGGCTATTAACCCACGTCATGTGCTTAAGGGATTTGAGTGTTTTTTTTTGTTTTTTAGTGTATTTCACAGAACACACAAATTCTCCAAAATTAAAGTGCGCAGTCAGATGTTCCTAATAACGTTCGCATTGTCCAAGCTTGACTAATGGTTCCATTTTCGGACATGAGCTCGTCTCCCTCTCTCCCTTTGTCTCTTCTGCTCATTAGAGCTTCATTATGTCATTAGGGGCTTTGGAAATGGGTTTGAAAACAGAGCACGAGTAAGAGGAGTCCTTAGAAAAATAATCAAACTGGTAATAACAATTTGGCCAATTTGATCTCCCCATTATCCCATTTTCAGGCATGTGGATGAATAATGAAAGAGAGATGAAGGATGTTCTCCGTGAAGGGAGGCCCTGGACCATGTCCAATTGTCAAGCAGAAGCCATATGTGTAATAAAAAGTCTTTCTCAAACAGACCCTGATGAAGATGCATTTGAGGAACGTGCCCTCTCTCGTGCACGGGCTCGCTCAAAACATCCCTTAATTCGCTCTCTTCCATTTTTGCTTTAATCACACTCTTGTAAACAGAGTAGACAAACAGCAGTACATTTTCCTTACAATGCAGCTGCTACTTTCTTAGCTCTGATCTGCGAGGAAAGTGCATGTACGAGCATCAGATTTAATATCGTTTTTGGCATATGAGAACATCAGCGCGTGTGTCAGCAGGTCAGATCGCAGTGTGTCAAATAAACGCTGTTCCTGGTAAATTTCCATTAGGTAGACACGGCGTTCCTCGGTGCACCGGTGCTATTGAAAACCAAAATGTTTTATATTTCTTATCCTCATTTTTCCCCTTTCACTCTATTAGCATGCCCATTCTCTCTCTCCCCCTCTCTATCACTCCACCCACTTCCCCTTCTAGTTTACCTCTGCTCACCTCTCTCTACCTGTGGGTGGGTTTGCATTTGCCTTGATTCAAAGCAAAGCCCCTACTGTGCCCTTGAAGTGGAAGGCTGAGATTATTTTCAGGAGGAAAATCCATAAAGTTCTCCCCTCTCTCTTCACTCTCTCTCTCATTTTCAAAGGAAAAGACCTTTACAGTTTGTCCCTATGTCCTTTACTGAAATCCTGCAAACACCGCACACATGAAGAACACTTGGTTTGTACAGTTTGACAGCTTTTAATATATATCTATATATATATTTTTTCTGCTTCCATACATTTTACATTATCATCCAGTCATTTATTTTTTGTAGAATGTGGACTAGTTAATACGATCTTCTTTGTATATGTAGTTTTTGTGTGTACAGCATGGTTCTAGGAGTTTTAAATTCTAATAATAAAGTAATAATACTAAAACAACTTTTTAGATTCATTTGCTATTGAATTTAAGTGTATTTTATTCATTATGTATAAACAAAAGCATACACATTCTCTTTGCATACAAATGCTAACTCTTTTTGGACTATACTAATTATTGGTAATATTGTGTAACTTATAACAAAACATAAAAAAGAGACTTTTCATTCATTCACTGACTTGTCAATGCTAAACCGGCACTGCATATACTTTCCGGCATTTCCTGCAATAAAAGCTTGCTGTTTTTAGGTTTAAAAATGATGAAAATTCATATAAAAAATAAACAAGTGAAAACAAAAAATAAATAAATGTCACGTGATCCTTCAAAAATCATTCTAATATTCTGATTTATTATCAATGTTGAAATCAGTTGTGCTGCTTAATAATTTGTTGGAACCCGTGCTACTTTTTTCAGGATTCTTTAAGAAAAATAAAAAGTTAATAAGAACAGTTTTTATTTAAAATAGTTTTTTTTTTTTTTTTTTTTTTTTTTTGTAACAATATAAACTACCATTTAAAAGTTTGTGGACATTACATTTTTATTATTTCTTTTTTATGAAAGAAATTAGTACTTTTATTCACCAAGGATGTTACATTGATATAAAATAGCAAAATAGCAAAGACTTATATGGTTAGAAGAGATTTCTATTTTGAATAAATGCTATTCTTTTAAAAATTTTATTCATCAAATAATCTTAAACAAAAAGAATCACAGGTACCAAAAAATATTAAGCAGCACAACTGTTTTCAACATTGATAATAAAAGTAATAAATCAACATATTAGAATGATTTCTGAAGGATCATGTGACACTGAAGACTAGATTAATGATGCTGAAAATTCAGCTTTGCATCACAGGAATAAATTATATTTTAAAATATATTAAGATAGAATTTAGATTTTGAATTGTAATAATATTTCACAAAATTACTGTTTTTTTTCTGTATTTTTCAGATAATTTTAAATACAGCCTTGATGAGCAAAAGAGAATTCTTTCAAATAAATAAACTCACTTTTTATTTTTAAATAAATTTAATTTTTTTTTATTTTAAATAATAGTGTTATCACACAATTTATTATTATTTTATTTTAACAATAAATAAACTAAATAAAGTGCAATAATACTATTATTACTATTATTAATTATTTTATTTTATAGTTATATTTAATAAGTCGCACTATGTTTGGTTTTGGTACCAAACCAAATCTCCAGGTGCTCTCATGAGAACCAGACCGAAAAACCTATGTGCATCCCTGAATATATTAATTGGTATTAATACAATTTGAATGTAAATAAATTCTAACGCAATTTAACTTATATATCATAGTACTTAGTATTGTTTCATAGGTTTTTATAGTAGAAATAGTAAAGCAAGTATATGTGACCCTGGACCACAAAACCAGTCCTCAGTAGCACGGGTATATTTGTAACAATAGCCAAAAGTACATCGGATGGGTCAAAATGATCACTTTTTTTTAATGCCAAAAATCATTAGGATATTAAGTAAAGATCATGTTCCATTAAGATATTTAGTACATTTCCTACCGTAAATATATCAAAACTTAATTTTTGATTAGTAATATGCATTGCTAAAAACTTAATTTGGACAACTTTAAAGGGGATTTTCTCAATATTTTTTTTTTTTTTTTTTTTTGCACCCAAAACAAATATGCCAAATATTGTCATGTCCATAACAAACCTTACATCAAAGGAAAGCTGAGGAAAACTTATTCAGCTTTCAGAATTTTTCAATTTCAAAAAATTTACCTTTATCACATATAACATGCAGAAATTTATGGGGACATGAAGGTATTGACCTTAGTGAGAATCAACACAAACGTAATGCCTTCATCCTCTCCCCCTCTTTTGAACATGTACCAAGCAAGAAACAAAACTTTCAGTCTCTTTCATAACTCCCTTCCGTCCCCTTCCCATCTTTTTCAGCCAGTTGGTTGAGGAGCAGAAAAATGGCCTTGTTAATCATGAATATGGAACACACATTTTCCCTCCCTTTCATACACGTTTGTTCTCTCCAGGTAGTCCGGCGTGGCTTGATTAACTTAGACTTACGTCAGGCACTCAATGTGAAGACCATGCCACTGTGCTGCGGAATACCGTTCGCGATAAGTGCCTGCTGTTTGACGTCCCGTCAGGAAATGACACAGAGCGAGTGCTGCACATATTATGCCCCCCCTGTGACTGCACTAAGGGACTGGCAGTGCTCTGGAGTGGTTGGGATGTGTCTGATATCTGGCGTCAGTACTGATCTGTCCTCTTCCCTTTGTGACATTGCCTCACTCCTTCCCCTCTTGGGCCCTGTTAAACATTTCAGCTTTGGCTGAATACAGTTGTTATGCCCACTGAGTCGAACCTTAATTGGGTACTAGAAGTTCAGAGAGCAATGCATTTAGCCTGGGCTGGATGCGTAAAGTGTATAATGTACCATTAAGGTCATTAAGGTAATTTTTAGTCCTGAGTGCCTCGTCCGTACACTTATATTAAACTTTACAGCAGGGGTCTCGAAACTACAGAAGAGATTGTTTCTACTCTTTAAGTGTTAAATGTTTAGGTTTAAATTCAGCCTTCAAATCAGTTTGGCCTTTCAGTATTATTCTCTCTTTTAATTTTGTAAAAATTAGCTAAATATTTATACACTGTTGTTAAAAAGTTTGGGGTAATCATGATTTATTATTATTATTATTATTATTATTATTATTATTATTATTATTAAATTAATTCAATAAGGATACATTAAATTGATTAAAAGGGGCAGTAAATAATTTTATAGTGTTACAAATATTTTTTCTTCTCTTTTTTTAAAACTCTCATTTTCTATTCACCTATATATATATATATATATATATATATATATATATATATATACATTAAAAATATTAAAAT
This sequence comes from Labeo rohita, assembly GCF_022985175.1. Classification (NCBI taxonomy): domain Eukaryota; kingdom Metazoa; phylum Chordata; class Actinopteri; order Cypriniformes; family Cyprinidae; genus Labeo; species Labeo rohita. The sequence continues at coordinate 24,471,068 of NC_066869.1, read as the reverse complement.
AGACACTGATTTGGAATGGTGAGCATAAGGTACTTTTTTCTGAAACATTAAAAAACTTAAAACCTCAAATTTACAACTGTATACTGTATAAACACTGCCATTTAAAAGTTTTGGATTAGTAAGAAACTTATTTTTATTTAAAAAGTTTCTTATGCTCATCAAGGCTGCATTTATGTGATGAAAAATTCAGAAAAATATTGTGAAATATTATTTAATTGTAAAATAACTATTTTCTATGTGAATATATATTAAAATGTAATTTATTCCTGTGATGCAAAGCTGAATTTTCAGCATCATTACTCCCATCTTCAGTGTCACATGATCCTTAAAAAAATCATTCTAATATGCTGATTTATCATCAATGTTGAAAATAGTTGTGCTGCTTAATATTTCGTTGGAACCTGTGATCCTTTTTTTTTCAGGATTATTTAATAAATAAAAAGTTAAAAAGAACAGCATTTATTTAAAATAGAAATCTTTTGTAACAATATAAACTACCATTTAAAAGTTTGTGGTCAGTACATTTTTATCCTCTCTCTTTTTTTTTTTTTTTTTTGAAAGAAATTAATACTTTTATTCACCAAGGATGTGTTTGATATAAAATGATAGCAAAGCCTTCTATTGTTAGTAAAAAAAAATATTTTGAATATTTTAAGAACATTTAATAACTTTTTATTCATCAAAGAATCACAGGTATCAAAAAATATTAAGCTGCACAACTGTTTCCACCATTGATAATTAAAGTAATAAATCAGCATATTAGAATGATTTCTGAAAGATCATGTGACACTGAAAAATGGAGAAATTATGCTGAAAATTCAGCTTTGCATCACAGGAATAAATTATATTTTAAAATACATTATAATAGAAAACCACTATTTTCAAGTAAATGCAGCCTTGATGAACATAAGAGAATGCTTTCAAAAACATTAAAAAGTGTACTGATCCCAAACTTTTGAACGGCAGTGTACATTATATGCATTATATATTTTACATTTATTTAGGCCCCAGCTTATTACAGATCTAAAACACAAAAGTATGTGGGCAGCTATAGTCTATAGGTGACAATAACAAATGAGACGCCTACCTGCTGGCATCCATCAAAAAAGTTTTATTACACATCCACACTAGAAACTTTTTGATCGCTTCCATTTATAATCAACTGAGCTGTCAACACTGGAAGTGCCTGTTGCACCATTGTTTCTTCAGTTGATGTGCACCTCATTTTCTTTTCTGCCTGTTTGTCTGATATTAAATGGTTTTATTTACAAACATAATATGCATGAATTAATGTTTCTTAGTCCTTTAAAAAAAATGTAATAACTTTTGATCTTTACATCAAAGCCAGATCATGTTGTGTTTGGTGTCTTAATGGCACTGCAACCCTTAATTGGAATATTCCACTAATCATTCAGAGCAGCGATGAGGGCGAGATCAATCAAAAACTGCATAACTATGCTGTTAACTGTACAGTATATAGTTACAGTTTGTGGCTGTCACAAGATTTTATTTACATATCATTTGTATGGAGGACTGTTCTCTGTGGAGAACAGTAGTGGCTCTTGAGCACAGCTCTCATTTTTATTTTGAGAGAGTGTTTACGTTTAATTTACTGTTGTTATTATTAGTCTTTTTTCCCTTCTGGTTTCCAAAACACATGGTAAATAAAACAGTACGCTTGATTTGTTTGTTTTTTTCCTGTATGTATTTATTTATTTATTTTCACCAAGTGGGGAGAACCGTGATTTGAAACATCCATTTTGTCGTAAACAGGATGGAGCTCCATTTTCAGTAGACAAACTCCCTGCTAGCGATCAGTAAATGGCAGTGGGAATTCTTTCATTGAAAATTCACAGCAAATGAATTGGCTGAAGACCACACGAGGCACAAGCGGCTCTGAATTAGACTGATTGAACACTTCACTAAGTGAGATGACTACTTCAAAGATCAATTTACACATCTCACTGTGTATTGATCAAACTATTTGCAAGCCCGGCATTCTCACAGTGAGCATTTCAATTAACTGTACATGAATGTAGGAGTCGGATCAGTAACATTTGCTTGCCTGGGTGGAAGGCAAAACAGAGCATTTAGGTTGTTTTTGCTCTGAGATGATTTGGGAAAGGCCTGCCTTGGTGTAGAATTAATTCATATGGAGAACACAAATTTACGTTTGTAAAAAAGAGTAAAGAATGTAGGTTCTAGATGATCACTGGAGTCTCTGGAGATGCTTTTAGTTCGATAAAAAACTCAGTGTTGGTTCACAATATGTTTGTCTACTATAAACGCTCCCAGCAGAAGGAAAAAAAGGTTTAATGTTTCCATGCGGCCACTAAAAATCCTTAACAGCCTTGTGGCCTCTTCTTAAAAGTGACAATAAAGTGAAGTTATAGCGCAGTTTCTCATAGGTACACCAGAGACGGGTCAATAACTATTGTTTTAGCCAGTGCATTATGAAGGAACGGCAGAAGAACGCGCATAAGCCAGATCAATCAGCCAATCAGACGAAGCATTCTTCTGGAGTCATTTAACAGTGTAGCTAATGACCTAAGCATGATCATTATCCTCACCAGCGATTTCCCTTTTCAATTCTGGGAAACATTTGGTCGTCTCAGAACATAATGACGATTCAACTAAAGATGTTAACTCTGAGTGATTTAAGTCTTGTGCAGCCAGACAGCAAAGTCTTGGCTTCAGCTTATTGTGTCCAAGTCCTGCCTGCTTCGACAGGGAGAGAATGTCTGACTGACACAAAGAGCAACCATTCACCATTTCACTTTAAAACATGGCGTTTAGAGATGGGTTGGAATTATGTCTCAATAAAATTACTTCACGAATTGTGGCACTATACAGAAAACACAGTAAAATACATTCTTAAAGAGATAGTTCACCCAAAAATGATAATTTTGTTATTAATTACTCACCCTCATGACCTTCATTCATCTTTGGAACACAAATTAAGATATTTCTGATGAAATCTGAGACCTTTCTGACCCTGCATAGACAACAACACAACTGACACATTCAAGGCCCAGAAAGGTAGTAAGGACATTGTTAAAATAGTCCATGTGACATCAGTGGTTCAACCTTAATTTTATGAAGCTACGAGAATCATTTTTGTGTGCAAAGAAAACAAAAATATAAACTTTATTTTAAAAAATGGTTCTTCCATGCTATAACTGTGAAAACCACGCTTTTTGTACCTTAAATTTTAGTAAACGTGTAGAATTTATTTTTTTGTCCATCCAAAAGGCAGCACAAAAAAAACTATACAGTTCAGCTCATAGTTATCTACACTGGGTTAAAAACAACCCAATTTGGGTTATTTGGCAACCCAGCACTGAGTAAATATTGAAAAGAACACATGCTGGGTTATTTTGTCCCAGCTAGTTGGGTTAAATGTTTTTAACAAACATGCTGGGTTATTTTATTTAAATCAACTATTATTGTATAAAAATTATTATATTGCTGGCTTACAATGGACTGGAACTTATAAAAAACACACACAGAATTACAAGAGGCATTAGCAATAATCAAAAGATGAACATTTATTATTAAGAAAGAACACATACAAGACAAGACAAATTGAATTTATTTGGGTGAATACAGCATAGTTTACAATATTACATACATTTAAACTAATTTAACAAGCATTTAAGACATAAAAAAGGTAACATTTAAAAGTAGCATTTTAATTTTAGTGTAATCATCCATTCTCTGTAATCTCTTTTTACTGAAATAGAGCTAATTCTCGTGCTGGCGTGTCGCTGAAATCTGAGCCGGTGAAGGGCTGCTGTTCGCCGGTGAAACTCCGAACTTCAGACGGCCTCGCATTTCACTCATAGCTGAAAAATGCTGTAACTGACTCCAAAATCTGCCCATAAATAAACAGTACTGACGTTAAAGAACATATTTTAATGTCAAGCTAAATTAAACTCAGTACAATAGCGAATAAAATTCATTTATTTTATGCAAGGCAAAAGGCATTTCCATCCTGCGAAAAAAACGCTGCCGACGCAGCTGACTGACATCTTGTCCTTATGTTGCGCTGCATAAAATAATACAATTTACAACGCAATAAATACTTCATAAATGAAATAAAATGTGTACAAACTTCCCAGAACCTGGGTAAAGATCTTAAAAAAAATAATCCAATTAAATGACCCAACAAGTAGAGCCCAGCATTTGGGTAAAAAAAAAATAAGCCAGCGCCTGGGTAAAAAATATTAAAACAACCCAATAAAATGACCCAACAATTTGGGTTAAAAAATAACCCAGAGTGTAGTTTGTTGTTAGTTGTCATGGTTTGGATCTTGTGTGCAACATGCATCAGATGGGCAGTGAACAAATTGTGATTTAATCTCTAACACAAGTCATCCTGTCCACTTCTTTTAGTCAAAGATGTGGTTGTAACACTTTTTTTTTTTTTTTTTTTTTTCTGGTCTCTTGTCTGCCATCCACATGAAAGAATCGATGCTAAGGGTGAGTTTTCGAGGTGTAGGGATAATAGCCTTCTGACAGGCATGAGAGCAGGTAAAAGAAAGTCTCATAAAGCGGAGTCAGGCCTCTGCTTTCCTGTTTCTGGCATGTTCCACAAGCCGAGTAATGAGGTCAAGCAGCTAGGCGCTGTTACCACAGAGCACAGGAGCTGACGGCTAGAAGCTGATGCGCTATAGACACTCATGTTTTAATCTCTCACATGGCTTCCTCCTTCACTCATTACTAGATTGACAGTTTTTATGGTTCAAGGAGGCAGCCCGGCTCGCACAGTTTGGTAATATATGCAGGCATTCCCTCCTGACCTTGAAAGATAGCTCAGCTAAATTTTCTTGATTCCTTTCAGTGACAGATTCTGCTCTTATCAGAGTGGATGTATTTCGCTGGATCGATTTGTTTGTTGAACCAGTTATACTACTGATGTAGTAATGAGCACTTTTTTGGTAGTAATTGGCGGAATAGTGTTGCTGTGCAACACTTTTTTTATTATTTACTACCAAACTCTCTGTATCATATCACAACGTGCTTATGTTAAAAGCAGATTTCATATACAAACCTTTCAAATTATTATCAATGATCCAGAGCTCTAAATTATTCTACTAAACCCTATCATAAACTGTCCACTAATAAAGCAATCTACCTATGGTTTAAAATGGTTTTGTTTATTTATTAAGTATTGTTTTGGGAAGTAACGGAATTACATCATTTAATTACAATTACAAAGTGGGGTTACATCTTATTATTTTTTCACAAACATACAGGTTTGATTGATTTCCAAATTGCATTGACTGCTTTTCACTTATTTGAATTTGTGTATATCCTTTATTTTTTAAATCAACAGTTTTTTTCTCTAAAGCATTGTTAGATGCCAGTGTTTCCAGCTATTTCAGTAACTATTAAACTATATCTTGTTTGAACCAGTATTTATCTAAAGAGGTTTTTTGAAATTCTGACAGTAATCAGTGTTGAGCACTGCTGTAATCTTAACCTGCCTGCTTTAAATGCAAAAAAGTGATCAAAAAGAATCAAATTTAATCGGTTACGTTACAGTAATAAAGTAATTGAAATAGTTACACTACTTGTTATATTTTAAATAGGGTAACTTGTAATCTATAACCTATTTCCAAAGCAACCTTTCCAGCACTGGTTATTTCATTCATTCATTCTTCATTTTCCCTGTGTTCAAATGAAACTCTCTTCACTTGAGCACAACAATTTCTTCTTCTTTTTTTTTTTTTGGCATCTTTACTGACCTCGTTTGAGCACGTAATTGTGTTATTCTTGTGTGAAGAATTTAATCGAATCAAAAGATGTTCTGTTGAAAAACAAGTGAAAGGAATGTCACAATTCTCACACGTCATGAACAAGAGAAGCGAATACCTGAATATGCATTTTTCTCATGCCTTATGCAAGATAAAAAAGCCTGGGTAAATATTGCTTTGAAGGCTTGTACAATCTGTCTGCCCCATCGCAGGCAATAGCTCTCGCCTATCATCATCATCATCAGTCTTGTTAATTATAATGATTTTTGCTTGTGTCAAAGGTATCCAGCCCCAGAACTGTTTGCCCTGTTCCGCACAGAAACGTAATTGTAGTTTCTCCCTCTCTTTCTCGTCTCTTCATCGTAATGAAATGTGAAATATGATGTTCTGTCAGCAAAAAGCATTGTTTTCTTTAGGGTTTATGATAGCCGGGAGGCTGTGTTCAGACAAAAACTCGCTCAGGGCTTTTTGACTAACTTGATGGAATAGATGGTCTGTCCGACTGCTTGCCCACATCAATAGGTATTCTGATGCTCAAGGTCCTGTAAATGCTTTAGCACAAAAGCCATTAAAATCCTACTTCTGCTGTGGGAGAAAGTATTTTTTCTTGTACTCAGGGCCCTCATCGCTTTCCCAAGCCCATTTTTTTTTCCTTCTGCGCGCGCGTGTTTTTTCGTCACATTGAGTTGCTTTTACACTGCAACATTAATGACAGTGAACTACGTTTGAACTCCGTGTTCTGCTCTGACATTTTTCCCAAGTCCTGCAACCCAGACTGTTTGCATAAAGTGCCTTCAGAGTGTCATATTTCAAATAGACAGAGTGTCTATCATTAAATAATTCATCTGTGTGCAGATGTCTTGACATGGCAATTAATATTTATTGAATTAAAAACCCTGCAAGAGCAGCCGTCTGAGTCTCCCCCACCTTTTTTGGAAAGAAAAGCAGAGGCGAAGAAATAGATTGTGAAATCTAATCATTTGTTTTATCTGTCATACTTCATTTTTCCTCTCGGAGCACACACTCGACGTTTTAATGTTGACATTATGGTGTTTGTTATGTCTGATCAAGATTACAGCTGTTTTCTTTTATTTCGTTTTACACCTTACATTTGAGAACAATTTTACCTCCGTTGCCTCACATGGTCGTCTGGTTTCAATTAGTGACTTTTAGAAAGTCCTGGGAGGGGCTAATAGCTCTATTACAAAAATAAAAAAAGAGAATGAAATCACATAATACTTCAAACCATCCCCTGCTGTGTTTTCATAACCTAAGTTGAAAAAGCCACAATATGCTCTGTCTTAATGCCTACATTTTCCTTCTTAGAGGAAACTCTTTAGGCCTCTTAAGTACTGGACAGGCAACTGTAAAATCTAACTGGTTTTGACAAAAGTTACAGTTACAAAAAATGGGTTATTTTTATAGACAGGTAATATTAATACTGTGTAGTAATAGTAATTTATTTTAGTAGTGTTTAATGGTTAATAATAATACACTCTAAAAATGCTGGGTTAAATACAAAATATGGACAAAATATAGGTAAAATATGAAACAACCTAGTGACTGGGTTGTTTTGAGCCAGCGGTTGGGGTTAAATTTTAATTTAAGGGGTTAAGTTTTATTTAGTTTAACTATTGTTTTAAAATTTCTATATGGTTGGCTTAAAAATCAGACATAATTACTGGAAGCATCAGCAATAATCAAAAGGTGAACATTTATTAATAAGCAAATGTTTAAAAAAAAAAAAAAGTTTATTTAATTATTATTATAAATGTCCATATATTGAACATATTAATACATGTTTATTTCCAACCTATTTTGGGCTCATTTTAAGCATCAAATGGTAATTTCTAAGCAATAGAAAAGAAAAAAAAAAAACCCTACCCAGAAGGCTGGGTTAAACAGGTAATCCAACCACTGGGTCAAAACAACGCAGTCACTGAGTTTGTCCATATTTCACCCAATGCTTGGTTGTTATTAACCTTGGTTAATAATAAAAATGTGTATAATTTTATAGACGGGTAATATTTATACTGTGTAGTATTAATAATTTAATTTAGTTGTGTTTAATGGTTAAAAATAATAGTTATAACACACTCTAAAAAGCTTGGTTAAATACAAAATATGGATAAAATATGGGTAAAATATGGAAAAACCTAGTGACTGAGTTGTTTTAACCCAGCGGTTGGGGTTAAATGTTTAACCAAACTTCCTGGGTAGTATTATTTAATTCAGCTATTGTTTTAAAATGACTATATGGTTGGCTTAAAATGAACCCAAAGTAGTTTGTAAATTAAAAATCAGACATAATTACTAGAGGCATCAGCAATAATCAAAAGGTGAGCATTTATTAATAAGCAAATAAAAAAAAATGTTTATTTAATTATTATTTAATTATTATTTATTCAACTTATTGATGAATGTTCATATATTGAACATATTAATACATGTTAATTTACAACCTATTTTGGGTTCCTTTTAAGCAAGAAATAGTCATTTCTAAGCAATAGCTGAGTTTAAAAATAAATAAATAAATAAATAAATAAAAACTACCCAGAAAACTGGGTTAAACAGTTAATCCAACCACTGGGTCAAAAAAACCCAATTGCTGAGTATGTCCATATTTCACCCAGTGCTTGGTTGTTATTAACCTTGGTTAATAATAAAAATGTGTTAATTTTATAGACGGGTAATATTAATACTGTGTAGTATTAGTAATTTAATTTAGTTGTGTTTAATGGTTAATAATAATAATTATAATACACTCTAAAAAAGCTGGGTTAAATACAAAATATGGGTAAAATATGGGTAAAATATGGAAAAACCTAGTGACTGGGTTGTTTTGACCCAGCGGTTGGGTTAAATGTTTAACTCAACCTTCTGGGTAGTTTTATTTAACCTAACTATTGTTTAAAAATTACTATATGGCTGGTTTAAAATTAACAAAAAATCATCCACAGAATTACTAGAGGCATCAGCAATAATCAAAAGGTGGACATTTATTAATAAACAATTTTTTAAAAAGTTTATTCAATTATTATTTATTCAACTTAATGATAAATGTTAATTTATAGAACATATTAATAAATATTAATTTCCATCCTATTTTTGGGTTCATTTTAAACAAGAAATATAGTACTTTTTAAGCAATAGTTGAGTTGAATAAAACCACCCAGAAGGCTGGGTTAAACATTTAAACCATCCACTGGGTCAAAACAACCCAGTCGCTGGGTTTTTCCATATTTCACCCAGCGCTTGGTTGTTATTAACCCAGCCTTTTTTTTTTTTTGACAGTGTAATAATAATAACAATAATAATAATAGTGAAAATGTGTCTTACATATATACTTTTCTTTGTCTTCTAAAGAATAATGAGCAAGTGAGTGCAGATATTTGATGTGTTAATCCAAGATGTAATAATCAAGATAATATTATTGAGATTTGATTCAGCATTTGAGTGAAATATCTGATTTGATATTGATGATTATTTCTTACAACTTCTATCATTTACCCAAGTAAAGTTGCTACTAGTGATTATCATGGCAACAATTACAGTGATTTATTGTAGTGGTAATATATGTAATATTCATAATTCATACTTGCATTATAATTATAATGATGACGAAGAATAGAACAACAAACTCAAGTGTTTTAAATGCATTACACAAGATTAACAAAGCATCTTGAACCACAGTGAACTGCGCTTGTGAATTTCAAAATCATAATTGCTAAAGTAAACATCACAAAAAAAAATGAAAAAAAGAAATAATACTATTAATAGGATAATTAATTTCATGTGCGAATGCACAAAGATCGAACAAAGTAACCACACCCTTACCTATCAGTTTGTCTGTTTAGTACTTTAATTCTAATTGGCCCTTTAAGGAAGAAACCAAGTTCATAAGGTCATGAGCTATTTTTATAGTAAAGTGATTTGGAAGAAGCTTTTTTTCCTTATCCCTCCTGTCTAATATGACAGAGCGTCTTCCGCATCATTACATCCCCCAGACAGTCATCAGCGCGGGGAGTAAGAGTTGGCTGTGGGGAAATTAGATTGCAAAGCTCCCTCTCCTCCCGCTTCCCGGGCCTTTTTTGGGCTAAATACCTGATTATCCCACATTTAGGAGTGTGGGGAAAAAGAAAAAAAAAAACAGCAGCTGGATTGTAATCAATCCTTTTAAAAAGTGCAGCTTGCACGGCACTTCTCTCCAGCAGGATAAATGTGACACAGAGGCCTCCGATTCCGCTCCCCTGATGAATCGCTCCCCGCTTAATGATTACGGGAATTGTCATCGACTGATCATCAGTCTCCATTTATTTCAAATCAACGTCAGGAGTTTGTAGGGCCCCGAACGAGTGTGTGTGTGTGTGTGTGTGTGTGTGTGTGTGTGTGTGTGTGTGTGAGTATGTTTTCTCTAGATTGCCTCTTCTCATCTGCACCGCTCCATAAGGAGCGTCAGAGCGGGGTCATGTATCATACCAGAGTGTGTGTGTGTGTGTGTGTGTATGCTCGTGGTGGGATGGTAGAGTGCAGACCCCCCTAGTGTCATTTGCCCCCTGAGTGGTGCTGTTTTAGGAGCCCCACTGAACATCTCATCTCCGCCTTCTCAACAGTAATAGTTCTTTTGACACAAGCTCCAATATTCTCTGTACTGCTTTTACAAACACAAGTATTACACACTGCACTTTTTTGGGTGGATTTGTACACTTTAGCTGTAAGATTGTATGACAGCTAGCCTTTTTTTCTGTTTTCTGTTCTGCAATTTGCAGGGGAAAAAGAAACATACATATGTGCTTCAGTATATAAATATGTAATTTTTTGTATGTTTGGATAGACACTGAAAAAGACAACATATTCACAACTATTTTTTCAGTGTACATTTTTTAGAAAGTTCAATTCGGAAACAAGCTAGATCAGACAAGAAATGCAGAGCAGAGAAAGAAAATGATTATTTATTTATTTATTTATTTATTTATAACTGCAGTGGTTTAGGGTTTATTATATTAATTGTATTGTATTGTATTGTATTGTATTGTATTGTATTATTATATCATATTATATTATATTATATTATATTATATTTTATTAATTATATTATATTATATTATATTATATTATATTATATTATATTATATTATATTTTATTATGTTTCAAGACCAGTAACATTTAATGCTGAAAAGAAAAAAGAAAAAAGTTATAAGTTTACTCAGTTTGCCATTATAGTGTAAATACTTTATTCTGTGGTCTTTTATGAGTTGATGATGAAGTGCTTATTAATAAATAAATTATTTATGAAATAAAATACATGTAATGTTTAACAAAAATAAAATAATTTTCAGTTTCTGTATAGTGAAATTAAATTGAACATCTTTAATTAAAACATCTTTGCTGAATATATAAGACTAAATGATTGAGTTCATAAAGAATATATTATTATAATATAATATAATATAATATAATATTGTATTACTTTAGTACAAATCTTTGCTATTCCTCTGACAACTGATAACAAATTTTTGCCTGCTCAAAAATGTAATAATTTATTATTATTATTATTATTATTATTATTATTATGAAAACAGCTAGATTTTTTTAGAACAGAGTAGATTTTTCAGGTTTCTTTGAGGAATATAAAGTTCAGAAGAACAGCATTTATCTGAAATAGAAATCTTTTGTAACATTATAAATGTCTATCATGACTTTTGATTTAAAGCAATTTAAAGCATTTTATTAGTAAAAAATTATTAGTAAAAAAAAAAATCTTGGACAGCAAATCAGCATATCAGAATGATTTCTGAATGATCATGGGACTGGAGTAATGATGCAGAAAATTTAGCTTTAACCACAGGAATAAATTACATTTTAATATATATTCAAATAGAAAGCAGTTATTTTAAATATTAAAAATATTTCACAATATTACTGCTTTTGCTGTATTTTAAAATCTAATAAATGCAGGCTTGGTGAGCAGAAGAGAATTCTTTAAAAAAAAACCATTAAAAATCTTACTGTTTAAAATTGTGTATTTACAAACTAAAATGCATTATAAACACAATAAAATAAACCTAAAACATATTACTTCAAAGTACATTTGAACAAAATGAAATGTGCGTGTACTAGAACCCATACAAATATCTACGAATGCTAATGAGTATCACATTGATTTACATGATTTTAGCTATAAGTGACAGCCAATATGTGGTTGATAATCTTCTTTATTCGTTCTGATTCTCATTGACGCACACTTACAGACTAATAGCTAATCACCCGGTGTCTATGGCTGTGACACTCTCTTGTCTGCTGTTTGCTTTCTTCTCTTATAGCAAGGCTGTAGTTAATACCCAGTGCTCAGTCCACAGAGCTGACATTAAGCAGACTCCAGTCTGGGTTCCAGGGTTAAGCTAGATTAAAGCAAAGAGCCCCTCATACACAGCTTTGTGGTCCAGATTTTCTCCATTAGTCTGCAGGCCTTTCACCTCAAGGCCTCATGTGAGATCTGCGTCACCTGAATATTTGATCTATAGGCCAAAAATCCCTCATGCAAGGAATTAAGCAGTGTGTTTTAACTTCTGGAATATAATAAATGGGCACTCATGCAACGTGTTGAAAGTCAATCCGTTAAGGCCCTTTCATGATGAATTCAAATGCCTGTCTATTCTATAACAAAACAGAATGATTTCACATTTGAAGTCAGACCAGTATTTCCTATTAAAAGTTGCATATGTTCAACAGCGTTAATAATTTTACTTAATTTGCTATTATAGCGTAACTGCTTCATTCTGTGCTCTTTTATGAGTTGACAATGAAGTGCTTATTAATAAATAAATCATTTATGAAATGAAATACATGTAATGTTTAACAAGAAGTCATCTGAAGTTTCTGTATAGTGAAATTAAATCGCTGAAGGTCAGTAGCAGTATCTCTGCTGAAGATGTAAGATATGTAAGAGTTTTAGGTTTATTTTATTGTTTTTATAATGCACTTTAGTTTGTAAGTACACTATTTTAAACAGTAACATTTTTAATGTTTTTTTTTTTTTTTTTAAGAATTCTCTTCTGATTACCAAGCCTGCATTTATTTGATTTTAAAAATACAGCAAAAGCAGTAATATTGTAAAATATTTTTAATATTTAAAATAACTGCTTTCTATTTTAATATATATTAAAATGTAATTTATTCCTGTGGTTAAAGCTAAATTTTCTGCATCATTACTCCAGTCCCATGATCATTCGGAAATCATTCATCATTCTAATATACTGATTTGCTGTCCAAGAATTTTTTTTTTTTTTTACTAATAATTTTTTAATTTAAATTTATCAAAAGTGATGATAGACATTTATAAAGTTAGAAAACATTTCAGTTCATAAAGTTCTGGTTTGTGTATGGAATCTTCTATAAATAGCTGTTTTTTACAATAAAGGAACTTGTTGAATTAAAATGTAAAATGTATATATTTCAAACATGCATGATTATGCATGTCAAGATGTGGATAAATAAGTTCTTGTAAATATTTGAATGATAAGTTAGTTACTGAGTTCTTGACTTCAATTTCTGTATTTTTATAATATATTTGGGCTCAGAAATGTGTGGCGAAAGAAAAGCAGCTTTGCTGTTTAATGTTGGTTGGCAAAAAGTATTAAGCGCGTTGTCACGACTAAATATGTGGCTCTGGACATGCCTGTAAGTTCAAATTTATTGTCACATTTTTATTGGAAGGGAATAAAGACATATAACTGAAAAAAAAAGTTTATTGTTGGGCAAATATCTGTCTACTGTGTGAATGGATTCATAGGTATGCATTGTTTCTGCTCAAAATCTTGTTTACATTTAACTTGAATATTTGCACTTGACTTAAAGAGCTCAAGACGCATCCAAAGCTTGATTGTGGTCTTAATGTTCGATGTATTTTCAAGTGTAATTGTAAGAAAACGCAGAGCATTATCCGATGTCCTTGATGCCGTTTTAGAATTCTTTTAAAAATCTTCATTTACTCTTCTGCAATTACTGTATAAAATATCTGTTGGATTGTCACTATTCAGAAGCACTCCACTCAAGCCAAATCAAACAGGCTCAACTAGGATCATATTCATACCGAGACCACTCGTGCGTACGGTATGAGACGTGATTAGTAATTCATAATTCTTAGCCATGTCTCAGCAGAATTTCTACAAGCTCTCTTTCAACAAGCTCCACGGCGGGCTAGGTGTCAATGAAGTCCGTCTTATCCTGGTTTCTGTGACGTTCTGACTTGAGGCTCTCCATCCCGAGACGTGTTTCGTCAGGAGAGCGCAGAGGCACCTGAGATGGCAAGACTCACAGGTTAATGTAGTCTTTGACGCAGGCAAATTAGCGCAACAAAAATAGACCAATTGACCCCATTAATTTCTTCTTCCACAATTATCCCAAGGGCCGGAGGAAGGAGGCGAAACAATAAATCACAATTAAGCCTAAGTCAGCTGTGTTCATTAAGCTTCGTAAGGACTAAATCTGCACTCTTCATTCTGGGAGATTTGCAATCAGAAGTATGGGTCACTTAGATGCAGAAGTAGTTGGCGGATTGATTAAGATGGTCTGGAGAAGTGTGCGGATTGATTAGTGTGTACTAGACTTTAGAGAGACTTCTAAAGTGGAGATTTGGCACAGGTTGAAATAACTCGGCCTATAGGTGCCTAGAATTTGTAATTTGTTTCCAAAGATTTATCCGTTTTTAAACATAAAGTCCAGGAGAACGTTTATTTGTTTATTTATTTTTGTAACTCTTAAGTGATGTTCCAACACTGGCAGCAAAAAGTGAATATGAGATCAATTTTTTTTTTTTTTTTTTCACAGAATCAAAGCAAATTCTGTAAGTCTTTGAAAGTACAACCCTCTTAAACGGCATATGCAAAATATGAGACTTTTTTTCTTCCTTCTCAGATTAAGAGCAGCTGTTTGCCTTTGATGGAAAAGAACCGTTGAATAGAGAAAATAGTGTTCTCAATTTTCCCAGGGTTCATTAATGCTGAATTAATTGATAACAGACTTTGTTGTGGACAACCTTGCGGAAGTTCAGTATCATGTGTACGTTTAATCATTTTCTCTAGAACGTAGAGTCAACACTTTTTTAAAGATGACAGAAAATTGCGCTTTGACAAACCTCTAGAGATGCATTTCTATTTGCCCATAAGACATGTTGCTGTAATATTAAGGTTTGATTGCGTTTCCCACCACACGGCCAAACGTTATGCAATCTCTGCAAAAGAAATACATTTTAAGCATTTTTAACTGCTTTTATCCACTCAAAATGTAATATAAAATTAAAATGTATCAACTGAATCCAGATCTAAATCTTTTTGTGTTTCCATGTTTTTTTAAAACTAGAACTTAATTTTTTTCTTTCTTGAAGTTAATTAATTACAGTACATGTCCTGTTATGCTAATAGTAGCCGCATTAAGAAAGAAAAAATCAAGCCATTTTTATTATTAAAGGATTCATTTCCTGATAATTTACTCACCCCCATGTCATCCAAGATGTTTGTGTCTTTCAAAGAAATTAAGATTTTTGAGGAAAACATTCCAGGATTTTTCTCCATATGGTGGACTACAATGAGGACCAGCAGGCTGAAGGTCCAAATTGCAGTTTCAGTGCAGCATCAAAGGTCTCTACGTGATCCCAGCCAATAAGAAGTATATATTATTATTATTTGTTTTTTAGAAAATGACATTGTTTCACTAGAAAAGACCCTTATTCTTCGGCTGGGATCATGTAGAGCCCTTTGAAGCTGCATTGAAATTGCAATTTGGACCTTCAGCTCGCCACCATTGAAGTCCACTATATGGAGAAAAGTCCTGGAATGTTTTCCTCAAAAACCTTAATTTCTTTGTGACCAAAAAACAGGATTAGTATAAGGTACTTAAAGTACTTGAATTTGACTTTTTGAAATTTAAGGCCTGAAAAATCCTTGAAAATATTCCTGAAGACATACTTGAAAATGCTTGAAATATTAAAAGACATGGTTTCTATGAAATAAGTGTTTAATTTTTTCAGTGATCACATATATTTTACATCATACTTTTTTCACTTATTTTAGTTTGTCTCACAAAATAAGCAAGCAAAGCCAGTACACAATGTTGTGTAAACATGGCTGAAGATGTGAAAAAAGAAACTGATGAACCAAATAAATTAAGTAATTTACGCTGGAACCGCTACAGTTGATTCAAACTTGTGACTTTGATCATTCATTTCAAGCGATTCGCTAGCAAAATTAAGAAAGCCATTCATTTTAGAATTTCAACATTGCTTGCAATATTTTTTCAAAAGCACATAATGATGGGTGAAACGTTTTTTCAAAACTCCAAATCAGTTAAACCAGTGCATCGCAAAATGATTCACTGTTTCAGTGCGCTCCAATCAGATCGCGAATCACGAATCATTTGACTTAGATCGGGACTTCAAATTGTGAATCATTTGATTTAGGTTGGAACTTTGCGTATCACAAATCGTTTGAATCAGATCGGGACTTCGAAGCGCATATCATCAATGATTTTATTTAGATTGGAACGGGTTTGTGAATTTATTTCACAAATTGAATGATGCAAATCAAATAATTCGTAAGTTTCGATATAAAGTCAAATGAAGTTTCAATATAAGTCAAATGATTTGTAGTCCACGCCCTGATTTCTGAACTGAAATGATGGTTCGCAAATCATTATTCAGATTGAAACTTCGGAGCATGGATCGTGAATAATTTGATTTATATCGGAACTTTGGAGCATGGATTGAAAATATTTTGCTTTAGATTGGAATTATAAACAATTAAGGCAGTACAGTTATAAAAACATAAAGAAAAAAGTATACACAAATACAAATCCCTTAAGAAAAAATGGGGGTGATTTTACTATATTAAGTACTTTGTTTTATTAATATAATTTTATCTTTTTTTTAGAGTTTGAAAGAGAAGAGATTGTTTGATAAGTGAGATCTCTGATTGAAGTCTTTGAAAATGAAAAAGTAGTGCTTAAAAAGTCCTTGAAAGTTCTGGAATTTCATTTTACAGTATTTGTATGAACCCTGAAAGAAAGACATGAGCATCTTGGATGACATGGGGTTGAGTAAATTATCAGGAAATTTTTATTCTGGAAATGAACTAATCCTTTTGTTTTGTCATCACTTGCGTATGAAATTGACGCAATTAAATTTCTTCTTAATGTTATCTCTCCACTCATTGCTAAAGGAAGTACATCAACAGATTTCAGGAAACTAAACAAAGTGCAGCTACATTTGTACCTCTCAAGAAAACGTTCTGGCGGTTTCACTTATTCACCAACATCTTCATTTTACATTTTGACCAAAGCATCACGAAATGAAAATTACCACCACCCGTCGCGTCTAATGCCTTTTCTCATCCCATAATTCTCTAAACCCTTTCAACATGCATTCAGTTGTTCTCTGACGGCAGGAGCAGTGGCGCCTGTTCGTTTAGAGGAATAAAAAAAAAGGGGAGAGGGAGGGATGAGTGGAAAGGAACCCACCTCAATCAAGAGGTCCATTCATAATTGAGGAGGGGAGAGATCTGTGCAGCAGGTCAAAAAACTCTACTGCATAATTGAGGAGCAGCTAAAGCTGGAGTGGCTCCATGGTGGCACTCTGCAGCCATAAAAAAAAGTTCCTGAGAGGCAGTGCGTGTATGTTTGTGCATGTGTATGTGTACGTGTGTGTGTGTTTGGTTGAACCTTGCCATGTCTGTGACCCAGCTATCTAGAGTGCACAGTGTAGGGTCTTTTAAATGACGCATTCTAGAGATCTTTCAAGCATTAGGAGTAGGTTTAAATGTGCAGATTGACACCTATTATGCTTAATAACCTGGCAGTGTCATGTAAATGCATTAAATGGGTTCTTTTATTGGGTAAAGGTCATTAACGGTTTGATCGAACCTCAGTTGGCACACTTAGATTTAGTTAACAGAGTCAATTATTGACAGACAAATTGACAGATTTTTTTAAAGCCTATTTACCTAAAATCAGTTTGCAAACATCACTGTGTGCCAATTGGGCTTTGTTAAGACCAGTGTTTCCCAACCATATATTTTGTTATTATTGTTTTAAATCAGTGCTTTTGGTCATCGTTATGTCTGTTTGTGGGCTTTACAAATATTTAACCAATGAAAAGCATTCAAAAGAAACACTGTCTATAAAGTCTAATGTTTTTGTGTTTGAAGTGCAGAGAAGAGTCCTAGCATTTGCTGTCTAGTTGTAACCAATATACTTTTGTACGTTTTAAATATCCTGCGTATAGCAAAACTTAATTCGATTAATTGCGGCCGTTCTAATGATGGACAAAACCCTAATCTGCATTATTTGCTTACCAAAAACCTTGTAAACCTCATCTGAGCACAATTTTCAGAAACTGTTAAGTGCAAGTGTCTAATCATAAAGCCAAAATACCAACTCTGACGATGCATTTTTGGGAGAAAAAAAATCTTTTTTTTTTTTTTTTTTTTTTTTTGATTAGTAGTGGCAACAACTAAATGAATAAATGGTTTCTTAGACTTCTAAATAAATATATTTTCCGTCTAATTATTATAATCATTATTACCTGTTGTTATTTCTGTTGTTATCATAGTAATTTACTAAATACGTTAGTAAAACTTTACAATAAGGTGTTATTTGCACATTAGTTAATGTAATAGCTAACATGAATAAATAATGAACAATACATTTATTACAGTATTTATTATTCTTATTAAAAATACAGTTGTTCAGTGGTAGGTTATGTTAGTTCAGTCCACTAACTAATGTTAGCAAATGCAACTTTAGATTTTAATAATGCATATAAATGCATACTATTAACTAAAATTAATAAATGCTATAGAAGCATTGTTCATTATTAGTTCATGTTAATTAAAGTAGTTAACTAGTGTTAACTAATGAAAACATTGTAAAGTGTTACCAATACATTGCTACTCAATAAAACCCAATAAAATAAAATAATTTTTTTTTTTTTTTTTTTGGAAAGAAAGAAAGAAAGAAAGAAAGAAAGAAAGAAAGAAAGAAAGAAAGAACAAAAAGAATGAAAGTAAGAACGAAAGAAAGAAAAACAGAGAAAGTAGAAAGAAAGAAAGAAAGAAAGAAAGAAAGAAAGAAAGAAAGAGAAAGAGAGAGAAAGAGAGAGAGAAAGGAAAAAAGGAGAAAAAAAGTTTTTTTAAAAAAGTGTTTTTGTAAAATAAACTAAAATAAAAAAGGAAGAAAGAAAGAAAGAAAGAAAGAAAGAAAGAAAGAAAGAAAGAAAAATAAGAAAGAAAGAAAGAAAGAAAGAAAGAAAGAAAGAAAGAAGAAAAACTTTTTAAAAAAGAGTGTTTTTGTAAAATAAAATAAAAAGAAAAAAATTGAAAGAAAGAAAAAAGAACGAAAGAATGAAAGAAAAAGAAAGGAAGAAAGAAAGAGAAGAAAAAAGAATGAAAGAAAGAAACAGAGAATGAAAGAAAGAAAGAAAGAAAGAGATAGATAAAGAAAGAAAACAATGTTTTTTTTTTAAAAAAAGGGTGTTTTTGTAAAATAAAATAAAAAGAAAGAAATAGAAATAGAAATAAAAAAGAAAGAAAGAAGGAAGGAAAAGAAAGGAAATGAAAGAAAGAAAAAAGAATGCAAGAAAGAAAGAAAAAGAAAGAAAGAAAATGTTTTTTTTAATGTGTTTTTGTAAAATAAAATAAGAAAGAAAGAAAAATAAATAAATAAATAAATAAATAAAGATATCCAAAATTCCCTATGTAAAAACATTTAGCTCTAATATGTCCAAAAATAAATAAATAAATAAATATTGTGAAAAATATTGAAAATAGGCCTATATTAAGGCGTGACACTAGAGGCAAAACCTGTTTAAAAAAAAAAATAAATAAAAAATTCTTTCATGGACAAGCACAGAAAAGAAAGAAAGAAAGCAAGAAAGAAAGAAAGAAAGGAAGAAAGTGGTGATCATGACGGATTGTTAGTTATTTAGTTTTTTTTAAGTACGGCACAACTTAGCATTTTGCTGCGCCATTTATTTCTCAGTTGGCAAGAATGATTTCAAATGGCAAATCTGTCTTCTGAGCAGACGCTCTTTTGGAAGATGCCATTTCTCATGACTGCAGAGTGATTTTTTCCTGAGAGCTGGTGGATGCCCTGTGTTTGACCCTGAAGGGTTGAGTCATGTCTGTTGGTCCTCTTCATCTGAAAGGCATGGAAAGCTTCCTTCACCCTTTCACAGCAATGTCACCTGTGCTCGCTAAAGTGAAAGTTCAGCTTGTGCTACAAACGGTGAGTCAGTTTCCCTGACACCTTCACCATACTGTTAAATTATGGATTTGCATTCCTCTTCCTCAGATGCCTAAGTGACTCGGCACCAGCAAGTCAGTAAATACATCTCCGGTTCTGGGAGTTTCTGCCAAAAAAGAGAGGCAAGGAAAGTTGTCAGGAGGTGGAGGGGAATTTCCATACACAGCAATTGGCTGTCAGAATTGGCTGTCAGTTTTTTTTGTTTTTTTTTTCTCCCCCAATCCTTCTTACTTCCAGAGTTGAGCCCAGTCGCACATTTGCTAAGGGTTAACTCGACGGAGAACTCTTTGGATGCAGTTCCTGAAAGGTTTCTGTCATGCATATGTAGTCATGACAAGGATGATATGCGAATATGTGTGTGTGTGTGTGTGTGTATGTGATGGGGCACACGTGTTTGCTGGTGTGTGACTGCAGTCAGGCCACTCTCTTTGCTGACATGTCCCTGTAGCCTCTCACTCCATCCAGATGCCTCCAGTAGTGCATATTTATACATATATTAAAATCAGGAGTGAAGCTAGTCTTCAGCAATAAGCCACAGGAGTTAGCGCTCTCAGTCTCCTTGGGGAACCGCTAGTGTCCTGTCCTGGCTGTCTTTACATGTCCACTCAGATCAGTTTGAGCACTGCTTTGCAAACATATTTGCAGAACTCTGTCAATTCTCCAGTTTTACTGAAGTTTTAGTTGCCCTGTTGATTCTGTGGAGGCTCTGGAATAAATGAAACCTGGGCTATGAAATCCTCTTAGACGAAGAATGGCGTTTTTTGTATTTTCATATATGTGCTATTTATATGTGTTATTAAATATTTATTTATTTAGACATTTAGAGTGTGGTACTGTTAGTATTACATATTAAATCATCTTAATTAAGTCATGAAGAAATCCTTGGTTAAGGCACAGTCCACAGTTAAATGGGGAAAAACTGTCGCTAATAGATATCACAACGAATAGGTGATTAATCACAATATACATTAAGAAAATGTTTTTTTTTATTAAGTTTTCGAAAATGTTGTTTAGATATGCAAATTAGGCACCATCGTATTAACTCCACACTGAATTCCAGAAGCCAAATCTGAACATATTTTTTTATTTAGTTTTATTTTTATTGCATTGCATTGTATTGTATTGTATTGCATTGCATTTCATTTTATACTCTTAATTTTATTCTTCTTAATTTGTTTTACAGGTTTTGCCTATAATGTCAGGCCTTATAGGCATTTTTACCCTTATCTTTACTACTTTTTATTTATTTTATTTTATTTTATTTTATTTTATTTTTTTTTTAGAAAGAAAGAAAGAAAGAAAATTCACTTTGTTTTAAGAATAATATGTTATATAAATCAGTTGAATTATATAAAATTCAATTCATTTGTATAATATGCAAAAGCCCTTAGAATATAGATAGGAAAAAGCTGTAAATTTGGTATATGTAAGAAAATATTCTGAAGTGGTGATTTTTGGCTTGGTGGAGGAGAAAAAATATTTTCAGAAAACGATCTTTTAATATTTATTTTATTTTATTTTATTTTATTTTATTTTATTTTATTTTATTTTATTTTATTGCATTGCATTGCATTGCATTTTATTGCATTTTATTTTATTGCATTTCATTTTATACTCTTAATTTTATAATTCTTAATTAAATTTTTAGGTTTTGCCTATAATGTCAGGCCTTATATGCATTTTTTCCCCTTATCTTTACTACTTTTTATTTTATTTTATTTTATTTTATTATTTTATTTTATTTTTTAGAAAGAAAGAAAGAACGAAAGAAAGAAAGAAGGCTTGGTGGAGGAGAAAAAATATTTTGAGAAAATGACCTTTTAATATTTTATTTTATTTTATTTTATTTTATTTTATTTATTTATTATTATTTTATTTTATTTTATTTTATTTATTTATATATTTTTTTAATTTTTTTTTTTTTTTTTTAATTTCTCACTTTTAAAGTAGACATTTCATGGAAGCAAAATAGCTCAAAATTTAAAAAACAAAACAAAAAACATGAAAATTACCTTTTATTTTATTTTATTTTATTTTTCGCTCTTAAAGTAGACATTTTATGAAAGCAAATTAGCTGAAAATTTCAAAATAGACCAGTTCGTAAAAGAAAAACTTTATTACCTCAATACAGGCCTTTTTTTCTATCTTTACTATACTCAAAAATGTTTCATAATCTATGTTCTTCTTTGTGACCCACAAGCTCAAGGTCTTATTGAAGACATGTGTTCACTTATAAGAATAACCGTTTAAATATTTTAATTTATACCTGACCTACAAATGAAAACTCTGTGGAATGGTATGATTTAAAGAGGAACATATATATATCGACGTATTGAGTAGTCATGGACGACTGGAAAGGTCATGGATATCCTCCATGGAATAGTCCTTTTTTATTTTTAAACTCTAAATAGTTTGACATGGGGAAAAAAAAAAATATCTGGCGTACTTCAGACTCCATTTACAACCCTAGGTGATGCAGTAAGACATTAAAATATATTGTGTGCATTTTTTCGTTTCCGTGAGCAAGTCACAAGCAGGCTGTTCCTTGAGTCATGTCTTTGCACGTAAATTATTGATTTGTTTTGGCAATGCAACACCAGTCATAATTAGGGCTTTGTTATGAAATAAGATGCTTCTCTCTGACAATGTGTCCCTTCAGCAAAAAAAAAAAAAAAAAATGTTTGAGATATCTGGCACCCTCCCAGTTTGTACAGAATACTTCTGTCAACATCTTCATCATCTTCTCTTGCCAGCGCAAACTGCATGTGTCATTACAAGAGCGAAAATGTTTTTATTCACCAGTTGCTCATAATGTTCCATGACTAAATGGAAAATCACCTATGCGCATTTACATGCATAACAGTGTCTTGGGAGCTTGGGAAAGTAAGGAATCAACAAAAGAAAAAGAGAAAGAAAGGGGGGAAAAAGAAAGTGAGTGTACAACTGTCATGACGACTCAAATCTGTTTTCCCTCCTTCTGGCCCACAGAACTTTCTAAGAAGCATCTAATGCTTAAATGGGGTCAGGAGAAGGTTAAAAAGCGCTACATGAGCGCAGTCATGAATATTTGAACTGCTGACTTGAAAAGACTTGCAGTGTTCATGAGGGAGGTGGCTCGTGTCACATCCTTTTCTCTTTCCCGCCGCTGAGCAGTACTTGCCCTCACAACCACAGGATTTTAGCCTCTGTGTTGGGTGGATATGAATACCCCCCTCAACACACGCCTGTGTCTGTAGCGTAATGCTTACAGCAAATGTTCTATTCAGAGCCTAGTTACCATAATGTCTGCTCAAAGCCTTTCCAGATAGATGCTGAAAATATGCAGGATTTGAGTTTACGCTTTAGCGCTTCTGCTGCTGCTGATGATGACTGTTATCAATTGCAGATGTAGCACAAGTAGGTTGACAACTATTTTTATTACTATTGTTATTATTATTACACTCTAGCTTTTTACAACAGCACCGTTTTCTTTTCCACACAAGATGAACTAAATCATAGGGATGTGTTTTAAAATTCATTTTTGGAATAAAAAATGTTTGCCTTGCTAAGGCTGATTTAATATATAGTATTTTATGTCCACAATTAAATTACACCGTTGAATATTATATAGTGTTATGAATTTGTATTTTCCCTTCTTAAAATAACTATAAAAGTAAACGTATTTAATGGTTATTTTAAGGTATACAAATTTAAAAGAGTTAATAGGTAAAAAATTAGTTTATGGTCAGTTTACAGGTTTGAATGGTGTATAAATATACTTTATTTAAATATTCTTAGGTATGCTTAAATATGTTTAAATATACTCATATATACCTAAAGATACTTAAATCTGTACTTTATTTTAAAACATACTTTGTCTTGTCTAGAATTTCTGTTCAAATGATGTAAGACATTTTTAATTGATGATTATCATGAATAATAATATTAATAGTAATAATAATAATAATAATTATTATTATTCATTCATTCATTCATTTTTTTAATTTATTTGCAAAAGTTACACAACTTGGGGTAGATTTGTCTTTGAGTAAATTATTTTGTAATATATATTGAATTTATGTTTTATGATTATTTCACTTTTATGGTATGATTCTTAATATTATTTAAATATAGTTTTTATATATATATATTTAACATTGTAAAGTTTATAACTATGGGTAAAAGAAAACAATATCCAGTATGCATTAAAAACATTGAAAATTAGCAGTTAACTAATAATAATAATAATAACAATAATAACAATAATAATAATGATTTATGTTTATTATTATTATTATTATTATTATTATTATTCATTAATTCATTTTATTTTTATTCGCAAAAGTTATAATAAAAAAATCTGTTTTATATTAAAAAATTATGTTTTTAATAATAATAATTATTATTATTATTATTATTATTATTATTTATTAATTCATTCTTTCATTCATGTTTAATTTATTTGCAAAAGTTATACAACTTGGGGCTAGCGATTTGTCTCAGAGTAAATTATTTTAACACTATATATTGAATTTATGATTATTTAAATTTTATGTTATAATATTTAATATTATTTAAATGTAGTAATCTATGTTTTATAATAAAAAAATCTGTTTTATATTAAAAATCTGTTTTTAATAATAATAATAATAATAATTATTATTATTATTATTATTATTATTATTATTATTTATTAATTCGTTCTTTCATTCATGTTTAATTTATTTGCAAAAGTTACACAACTTGGGGCTAGCGATTTGTCTCAGAGTAAATTATTTTAACACTATATATTGAATTTATGATTATTTAACTTTTATGTTATATTTCTTAATATTATTTAAATGTAGTAATATATGTTTTTATAATAAAAAATGTCTGTTTTATAATTTTTAAAAATCTACGTTTTTAATAATAATAATTGTTGTTATTATTATTATTATTATTATTATTATTCATTATTATTTTATTCATTCATTTTTTTTTTATTACACAACTTGGGGCAATCGATTTGTCTTTTTATAATTCTTAATATATTGTCCACAATTCTTATTTTTTAGTTACATTAATAATTGAAGGTGTTATATACGTCATTCAGTAAATTCAGCCCTAGAAGTGCATTTTTTTCTGGTGAAACAGTTTTACATGTGGTAAGTGCCTTAAGTGCCTCAGTGAATCTGGAGAATAGCTCCATTAATCAGCAAAAGGTTATTCTTCCCATTTTTCAATGTCTATAAATTAATTAATATAGCACTTCACAAGGAACTCTTTTAATATTATCTTTAAAACATTCTCTAAAAGCATATACTGATCCTACTATGCTCTTTGTTCTGTGTTTGTGCTTGTGTGTGTTCTCGTATTTTTATTACTTCAGCCGAGAGATTTTTTGGGAGGAGGGCTGTGATGAGTGAATCCTAAACCGGTCTCTAAAGAAAATCTGGGTTCCGCTCAATTGTCCGCTCCTGGTGCGATTCAGAATGAATTTCCTAACAATAGCTTCAGCGCTCCAAACTTCTTTCCCTGTCCGTCACAGTTTTTTAAACAGGCACATCTGGTCCAGGCAGAGGCGCAACAAACATACAAACGACAAGCACAGGGATGAGATTAGCGAGGAAGCCGTTAGTCATGGTGTGTCCCACGATAGGCCACAATGTCCCGGCTGCTCCACAACATTATGTACACATTAAAAGAGACTAAAATGAATGTGGGATGAAGCCTGAAAATGTTCTAGATGATTTTAAATCAGTTGGAACATCTCAGAGTTTTCTCCAGCCCACATGCATATGTTTGTAATTCAATTATGAATTGCAGTATGCAAAATCAAAGTGAGAATCACTTAACCCATATCATTTGAAGTGCCTACATCACTGTTATATTAAGGGATGATGAGAAACAGTTGAACTTCTAACCTGTCTGTGTTAAGCTTGTTTTCTTCACTCAAAGTGCTTTGTTTTGCTTGTTTCTTTATTTCAAAATTGTACACTGACATAGAAGTTTGCCTTTGTGTTTATTGAAGTTGATTTTGTTGAAGTGCACTCCACTCTTCCTCTATTTCAGTATGTTGACTATGCATATTGATTATAACTGAAAGTAGTAGAGGAAAATTAGTTTGAACTCTCTGACTGCCTCGCAATATATTTTATGCTCTTGTTGCATAGTCTCTTTGCTGTAAGGCTGTTTATTTCACTAACAAGATGTACAGAATCTCTACAAAAATGTATAATAGATTATAGATTAAGAAGTTAAGTTGAGGTGACATTGTAACTGTATGTCCTGATTAGATATTTTGGACGTGCACTTTTATTTACAAATATATAGAAGCTTTTACCACAGCCACACTGACTTTAAATGTTTTTGATTTGTTTATCTTAATCATTTTATTAGAAGTAATTACCAAAAATATATTACAAGAGGAAAAGTAATTATGCAAATATTTAGAATGTACAAATTAGCATTTGTTTTGTAAATATTCTGCATTTTCAAGCTGATATAATGGTATAATTTCTTTAACCTATTAAATAGCTCAAATTAAACATGGTTGAGTTTAAAATTCAAACCCATTATGTGTGTTTTGTAAAACAACAGGTTAATACACAATTTTATTCAGCCATCAGACAATTATAAATCAGGCATAGAAACATTTTAAAGAACATTCAGCTCTTTAATATATAAATAATTAGACCATTTTCAATAATCACAATGCTTATGTATAGATCTTTTTCTCTCAATCATATTTTATTTGCTATCAAGTGTACTTTTCAATATAATAAGCATTAAAATGTTTTACTATTAACATTCTTGTAGGATGATAGAAATGATGTGATGCTCAGTAGATACGAAATGCCATCAGCACTTGAGTGTGAAGTATGGTTGTCGCAGAAAGAAAATTTGTTTTAATTATTTTGGAAAATACGAGTTTCATGTTTGGAGAATTGTGCCAAATGACCCAAATCAGATTTATAATACAAAAATAGCTCCATTACAAAGTAACTTTTTTATGGTAGGGAATAAATGAAATTTATTGTAGTTCTACTCTTAAAAAAAGAAAAAGTAATTATGCAAATGTTTTGGATATAACACAAATTAGCATTAGTTTTGCAAATATTTAGCATTTTGGTAGAGACTAATATAATGGTATAATTTCTTTAACCTATCAAATAATGCAAATTAAAAAAATGATTGAGTTTAAACTTCAAACCTATTTGTGGCATTAAAACACCGGTTAACAGACAGTTATGAATCAGGTCTAGAAACATTTTTTAAAAATACGCAGCGCTTTAAATTGATTTCTAGTGATGGAGGAATAATTAGACAATTTTCAGTGACCACAATGCTTATATAGATGAAAGCCTGGCTTTCATCTTTTTTCTCTCACTCATATTTTATAAATATCATATAAGAACATTTGTTTAATTATTTTTGAAAATACGAGTCTCATGTTTGGAGAATTGTGCCAAATGACCCAAATTAGATTTAAAATACCCAATAGGGTCCCACTTTATATTAAGTGGCCTTAACTACTATGTACTTAGATTAAAAAAAATAAGTACAATATACTTAATGTGGTCATATGGTCATATTTTGTATTGCAAAACACTTTTGCTGCTATTGAGGTGGGATATGGGTAAGGTTAGGAAGAGGTTTGGTGGTATGGGTAGGTTTAAGGGTAGGTTAAGGTGTAAGGGATGGGTCAACAGTATAATTATAAATGTAATTACAGAAATTAATTACATGCAGGCATTTTTTACATCTAAGTACAATGTTAATACACGTATGCACACAATAAGTGCATTGTATCAAATTATTATTTTCAGTGTAAGTACATAGTAGTTAAGGCCACTTAATATAAAGTGGGACCGTTGTACCCTTAAAAAAGAAAAAGTAATTATGCAGATGTTTTGGGTGTTATTTTTGCAAATATTTTGCATTTTGGTACAGACTAATATAATGGTATAATTTCTTTATATTAGATCAAATAGCTCAAATTAAAAAATGATTGAGTTTTAAATTCAAACCTATTTGTGGCATTAAAAAACAGATTAACAGACAATTATGAATCAGGTCTGGAAACATATTATAAAAAAAAATATGCAGCACTTTAAATTGATTTCTTTTAGTGATGGAGGAATAATTAGACAGTTTTCAAAAGTCACAATGCTTTTGTATAGAAAAAAGCCTGCTGTTTTTTCTCTCACTCATATTTTATTTGCTATCAAGTGTACTTCTCAAAATAATAAGCATTAACATGTTTTACTATTAACATTCTTGTAGTATGATGCCATCAGCATTTGAGTGTGGAGTATGGTTGTCGTATAGAAAGAAAATTTGTTTTAATTATTTTGGAAAATACGAGTCTCATGTTTGGAGAATTGTGCCAAATGACCCAAATCAGATTTATAATACAAAAATAGCCATTACAAAGTAACTTTTTTTATGGTAGGGTATAAGTGAAATTTATCGTAGTTGTATTCTTAAAAAAGACTGAAAAGGATGAGGCCTTCCTAGATAACTCGGAGAATCAAATTGCTGTAAGAGTCCCAAAAGAGGCATGTTTTGAAGAATCCTAAGTGCATAAGTTCCTAAAAGCTGTTCCCAGACCTGTGCAGACGGGCGCATCTTTCATCAGCAGGGGATAATAACCAGACTGGTGCGAGACGGCGTCCCCCTGGAGAGCCCACACTGATTGATTCAGGAAAATGTTTAAACAGATGATACCTGAGGGGACGCAAATAAATTGTGGTGTGGGTTCTTATTTGTGGAAGGGATCAATACCATTCGAAATGAGTTTGGGACCCTGTGTGCCTTGTCTAGTGGTTTAATATAGAGGAGGTGAAGTGTCTGCGTTGGAGTCGGACGGACGGAGAGAGAGAGATAGAAAGTGCACTCAGACCCATCCTAAAGGGCACCAATCAAATCTGTGTTTTACAGCGAGTCAATCATCACCCGTGCTTTTATTTGAGACCGTAAGGCGCAGCCACTTATTTGAAGTTGAGGTAGCAAAACTTTGTTCTCCTCATAGGTGTAATCTGCTGCGATTTATGAACAAACAGGTTTCTGGTTGGTCAAAGCGCCTGCAATTTTTTTTTTTTGTTCACTCCTCTGAGATTATGCTGAAACTGTGTATGTGTGTGTGTTTTTTGCTGAAAGATAGGACAGTAATGGATCAGATTACATCTTGCTGAAGAGGGCCGGCTGTTTTTATTTGCTTTTGCAAACAGCTAACATCTGCTA
The DNA here is from genome assembly GCF_022985175.1 of Labeo rohita. Taxonomy (NCBI): domain Eukaryota; kingdom Metazoa; phylum Chordata; class Actinopteri; order Cypriniformes; family Cyprinidae; genus Labeo; species Labeo rohita. The sequence continues at coordinate 24,441,809 of NC_066869.1, read as the reverse complement.
TCCGTGTGCCCAGTTGATTTTTTTCCTTTCCTTTTCTTTCTGTTTCTGTTCTGTTTCTCGCTATTGTATTTCCTAGAGTAGTCAATCAATAGAAAAATGTAATTAAATAAATTATATGAAGTGTTGAATAATTAATTAAATGAATAGCATGCGTGCATATTTACTAACGAAAATGTATAATTGAAAAGAACTGAAAGGCGTTAAATTGTTACAGATGAACAAACCTAAACGTGGCTTTAGAAGTCAATAAATGATTTTGATTTGCATTTTTATTCATTGTTTCTTTATGTACATATGCACTTTTCTATTTACTCTTACTCTTACTTCTGAATTTAACAAGCATTAACATTCTTCAAGTATAATAGAAATGAGATGCTCGGTATGAAATGTCATCAGCACTTGAGTGTGTTCTGGAATATGGTTGTTTTCAGATTTGTTTAATTGTTTTGGAAAATATGTCTTTGGCTATTGAGCATATTTGTATTTCAGTGTCTCACATTTAAGTGGCATGTTTTTAAAAACATATTTAAAAAATGCAGATGCATTGACTGTAATAACAGCTAGGTTTGGGCTGACGTTGGAGTCACTAAAACACAAAGGTGGTGCTTGAGCTTGAATTCCCTAGTAAAAAAGTAATAGATTTAAAATGCATTTATTTTATACTAAGTATAGTTCAAGTCGGTTAACATTTTACTGAAATATTGCTCGAGACTTACTGATATAAAAATTGTAATTAAACTTTATTTGAAATACTACTTGTGCACAATGTACATTTCTTAATGTTAAGCCTAAAATATGTTTTAATGTCACTATTGGTGAGGATTGTATGATCTACATATAATATCTGTCTTTAAATGCAAAATATTTAAAATACTTAAGTACATCTTTAGTTGGACTTCAGCACAACTTCTGCACAATTAAAGCAGACTTTAAATATGCCAGTTTAGTATACTAAAAGTACAACTGTAGGGTATTTTTCTTAGTACATAATATGTAAATGCAAATATGATTAATTACATTATTATTTTTTATCTTTTTTAAATTATTAATTACACAAATTTATTCTTTTTTACTATTAACTAATTGTCTTCCTTTTTTATTTGTTCGTTACAGAAATGCATCTCTGTTTGTGAGCACAGCATTCTGATCAGAGCCTGAGAGGAAATGCGAGTGACGAGGTGAGCACTCATTTACTACAAAACCTTGAAGACGTTGTTGTGATTTTATCTATTCTTTTTTTTTTTCTAATACCACTTTCATGCTCTAATGTAATCTGTCTGTTGTCAAACAAAAAAGACAAAGCGTTCATTTTTCATAACCAGTCCTTACCTATCCTGTGTTGAATTGGGCCACGTTTTAGTTGAAAAGTTATGGTCAAATTTTGTGACTTGGTTTGCTTCGGTGCTTATAGTTTGCTTCAGGGCTGTTCCCTCTCTCACACACGTTCAGACATGATGAGTATCAATAATTCATAGGGACTCGTGCTGACCCTGCCTGTAGTGACCTCTGTCATGTCCTGCCTGCTGCTACTTTATAAATAAACATCTGTTCATGCCGGGCTTTCGACTGTCGCTCATACAGGGTGTGTGTGCTTGTGTGTGTGTGCACGCAAACAACAGCCTCTTATTTGGAAGCCCACCATATTCCCTGTACAGTGCACTTTTGTTTCAGCTGAGCTCCAAAATAAGCTTTCGTGACTTAACCTTAAAAAGTATATTTTTTTAATTGTCTTTGATCTTTTGAAATGAATTTGATTTCAGGATATACTGTGGTTGCTCTGTCTATTGAGGCTAAGCTGAAAAAAAAACAGCTTATCCCAAATTCTTTACATTTAAATTGGAAAACAGTGACATTCACATTTGACAAAGTTGACAGTTGAGGTCAAGTGTTTACATATACCTTGCAGAATGCAATTATTTTACCAAAATAAGAGGGATCATACAAAATGAATGTTATTTTTTATTTAGTACTGACCTGAATAAGATATTTCACATAAAAGATGTTTACATATAGTCCACAAGAGAAAATAATAGTTGAATTTATAAAAAATGACCCCATTCAAAAGTTTACGTACACTTGGTTCTTAATACTGTGTTGTAACCTGAGTAATCCACAGCTTATTTTTTTTGTTGTTGTTTAGTCATAGTTGCTTATGAGTCCCTTGTTTGTCCTGAACAGTTAAACTGCCTGCTGTTCTTCAGATGAATCCTTCAGGTCCCACAAATTATTTGGTTTTTAAGCATTTTTGTGTATTTGAACACTTTCCCACAATGACTGTATGATTTTGAGATCCTTTTTTTCACACTGAGGACAACTGAGGGACTCATATGCAACTATTACAGAAGGTTCAAACACTCACTGATGCTTCAGATGGAAAAACGATACATTAAGAGCCAGGGGTGAAAACTTTTGAACAGAATGAAGATGTGTACATTTTTATTATTTTGCTTAAATCATATTTATTTTTTCATTTAGTACTGCCCAGTAATTTTTCCCAGAAAGCAAAATAAGTTCAGTTTACACCCCACAGCTCCTAATGCATCGTGTTTACTTCTGAAGCATCAGTGAGCGTTTACCTTCTGTATTGATTGTTCTGTAATTTAACTCATGAACAACAATCACAAAACAAAATGAAACAAAACAAACAAACAAACAAAAAAACAGCTGTGGATTATTCAGGTAACAACACAGTATTAAAAATCAAGTGTATGTAATCTTTTGAACGGGGTCATTTTTATAAATTCAGCTATTATTTTCTCTTGTCGACTATATATAAAAATGTTTCATGTAAAATATTCAGGTTAGTACTAAATAAAAAATAACATGCATTTTGTATAATCCCTCTTATTTTGGTAAAAGAATTAACATATTGCAGATTCTGTAAGGTGCATGTAAACTTTTGATCTCAACTGTAGTATTTTACAACAAAAAATCTCATTCTCACTGGTGCTAATGTGCTTGTTAAATTTATGTCCAAATTTAAATGTTCTCTCATATTCTTAAATGACGCACAATGTCATTTGAACATGATGCAAATGAACACATGGCCAGAGTACCATGCAAGCTCAAAGCCAATCAACTTTAATTAGTTGGGAGCGTTACAAAAAGTTTTTTTTTTTTTTTTTTTATAAAACAAGTTTTAAATTGCAGTTTTAATTAAGTGTAATCTAAGACTCAAGGGGAAAAAAAAAAAGTCAATGTTAAGTATGCACACCTGCAACACATCAAAAAAAAAAGACCTGAACATGTATAGTATGCTCAGCTGCCAGACATTTCAGTTCTCGGTTTTCTTAATCCTCATTTTAATTGCTTGTTTATTGACGGAGCAAAGTTTCACAAAAATGTGTAAAAGTTTGTGTGTGTATAAAAGCCAGTTTTATTTAGTATCATCGTCTTTGGTCAAACTTTACAAGGCACTTCATCTAATAAAAGTTTACAGTCTAATGTTCACTTAATTGTTCTAGCAAGAAATCCCTTCAGTTAAATGAACAGAAAGAAATCGATAAATTAAATTCGCAATTAATTTTTACCAACAATTCCACATCTGCAGTTTTTGGGACCTCTACACACCATAGTTCTTTAAAAGCTTGTAAAATCTCCATACATCCTCAATGTTCGGTGAGCGGAGTTAATCAAAGCTCGTAAATCACGTCCACGGGCACTTAGAACATTAGGCATGCAGAGGCAATCACCCTTGTGCAATTAATGGCAATTAAAGTTATACTTTTATGATGTCTTCTACTCGCACTACAAAGGAGTAATTGCCTTTTACAGCTTTTAAGTCGCTAGCTGTCTTTTTACAGTGACCCACTGGTTATGCGAGATTCCCAAAAAACACGTTTTCAGGGGTCTACATGCACATTACTGTAATGGATTAATAGCCTGTGTTTGGTCAGCAGCCAGATGGTTTTCCTTTCTTCAGTCTTTTTTTTTTTCTTGATAAATTCATCACAGTGTTTTAGGGTTCCCAGGGTTCCCCACGTACACCTCTAGCTGAGCTTTCTAAATGTACTGAGGAAAATCAGTACTGACTAAAAGACAAGACTTGGCAGTGGACTTGCGTTTGAGGATCTGTGTTTTTTTTTTTCAATTAGAAATACTGTGTCAGCGCTCTCTGCGGCCTACATTTTCTACAGCCTTTTTTGTATTTTTAGGCCTGTTAATTTGAAGTTAATTTAATGTGATTAATTTTTAAAACGCAATTAATTGTGCCCCCTGACCCGTGTGTAAAATCTATGATAAGGGATTTTCTCTAGATTGAAGTACCATATTAATGTTTCTGTAGGTACACATTCAAGCGCAGCCCACAGACACGGCAAACAGGCTTTAACATTGATGTTTTCTCTCATTCTTGCTCTGGACTTTCTCTTTCTTTCATCACTCTCATAAGCTGACTCCAGAACTAATGTCCGTTTGTGTCTTTTCATACACTTAGTTTATCCATAGCCGGGGTTTTATTTACTGTACATCCACAGTTTTATTCTCTCCTTAGCACTTTGTGGATTATTATTTTCATTGATATAATAAATATGATGTTATGTTAAAAAAGCTAGTGCAGGTTTAATTCAATTTGTCATTTTTTGATGAATATTAAATATCAAAAATAAATAGACAACATTGACAAAATTGTTAATGAATGAAATACATAAAACAATAAATAAATGAATGAATGGTATTACAAAATGGTTAACAGGGTTAACCAAAAGCCTAAATGAAATTATCACTCATTAGGGGGAGCAAATGATGGTTTATAGTTTTTGCTAAACCAACGTTTCCCTTAATAATAATAATAATAATAATAATAATAATAATAATAATAATTAATTAAAATAACTTACAGTGACTATAAAAGTATATTAATAGTTATTTTAAAGTATATTAATTAAAAAGTATTTCAGGAGAAATCATGTATTTGAAAAAAACATTTTTAATTTATTATTATTATTATTATTACAACAATCATCCGAGCAGCTTTAATTAAATACTTATTTTCAGGTTTCCTCAGGTTCTTTTTAGCATAATTATTCTGGCAGCTCCATAACACCATTTCAAATTTGTTTGTTTTGATAGTCTGTGGAACAATTACAGATGGGTCTGGAAGTTAGTTTTTCCCAACTCATTCTCTCTCTATTTTTGCCTGTTTCTTTCATTTTGATTGAAGCAGCCTCCACCTCTTTTAGTCACGCAAATATAGTGAATCAAATGGATTAGGATGAGGCAGCTGGGCTTCCATGTGTGTGACCAGCTACCTGAATTGAGACATCTGCTTTGGAGACAATTTGATGGGAGATGAAACACATAGCAATAGGTGCTTGAACGTGATAGTGCTTTTCATTTAATCTTTTAGCTGCTCGCACAAGAAATGCAGCACAGCGATGCATTGAAACATGTTGCTTTTATGTATTTACGGCATATAGTCTTAAAACAAAGAACTGTTATTTTTGATCGATTTTTAGTGACATGTCAGTACAGTATACTCTGGCATATAGCTGCGTCTGTGTGTGTGTTTAAATGTACATTCGCAAAGCCTTTTTCCTCACAGTGCTGACGATGCAGTTCTATGTTGGTGGAGAGTTTATTTTTGCAGAATATTGAATAGAGACAGTTTTAAGGAAAGAGAATTGTTGGATCTTCCCCTGAGAGGAGCGAGAAATACACAGACGAGTGAATACGAAGTGAAATATAATAGACTTGGCCAGACTTGGACTTCGGTTGAGTATGTTAAACGTGTTCCCAGCAAGGACACATGTTGCTGTAAGCTTGCTGCTTTAAAAAAGATTCCCTGCAAGCTCTTAAAGCCACCTGAATCACGATGGTTTCCCACTTTCCACAAACATTTGTCTCCGTTTAAAACACTGTGCTGGGGATTGAGACACAATATTCCTGAATTCATCACAAATCTCTTGCTGACAGTCACATATAGTTTTATTAGCAATAGGAGTGCAGGTGCTGGTGTGTGAACACTTTCATCTCCTATCCAAAAACACCTTCAGCCCCTTTAAATGATGTGCGCTGTCAGCAGCCTATTGATTTTATATTGCAGATATGAAGTCTTCAGGTGTTCAAGGTTGACAAGGACGACTGTGAGCTGCCAAGTTCAATATTAGTCAACGCATCATCAAAGGGTGCACTGCCTCATCAGCCAATCACAGTGCTGTTTCAGGAGGCACTTTGCAGGAGTGAAATAAAATTCATCTTTAAAAGTTTCACATTCTAGTTCCGGGCTGGTGAAAAGCTGTTTTTGGGGTAAGCTTATGAAATTGGCATCTGTTGTATATGGCAGTGGTTGAAAATTGAAATGCTTCAGGAAAATGGCTGGTGTGTCAGGGACGGTTTAGAGTGGCACCTGTAAAAAGGTGAAACAAATATCGCCCTTGACACACACGCACTATCATTCCCATAAACTCAGTGTCACACCAAGCACCAGTTCTGATGCATTTCTAGCACTGACATTTGCACAGACTTACATTTTTGTCATACTGCTTTCGCTTTTTCTGGATTTATATTAATTTGGGACTTTTTTGAGATAAGAAAAACCATACTAACATAGCTCCTCTGCTGAAGTAGGGTTAGGTTTTGATCACTCATGTATAGAAAAGGAAAAAAAAAAAACATAAACATGAAATTAAAGCTACAAGCAGCGTTGAAAGGGCCCTCGCACCCGGGCTCACCACCACCCGGTGGCTTTAGGAAAACAGCGAAGGGTGGGCAATATACATTTAAAGTGGTAAATATAGAAGGAATATGTCAAAGTCATTTATATGTGCAAAACTTTCTGCTGCCAGGTGGTGAATCAGGCCTTTAGATTTAGACTGACCAAATTAAATATGGATGTCATTACATCTCTATGAGGAGTTTGTTAGCGCGTAAAACATGCCACATCCTGTTGCCAACAGGTGGCGCTATGGTAATAAGTGAATATGGCAATGTGTTCAGGGCAGGACTATCAAATGTGAATTTTGGTGCAGATCGGACATTGTATGCCTGAATTATAATAACTTCCTTTTTCATGGCGAAACATCCAAGTTTGCCAGACTGCCACGGACACACCTTTCAACAAAAACTCAAGATCTTCGCAATTTAACGTCACAAAGAGCTTTAGATTACACAGACCAAATTTGGAGTTGATCTGTGTAAATCTTTAGAAGTTAGTTGAAATACAACGCCTGAAAAACTCAAAAAAATAGACTTCCTGTTGGGTGTCGGACTTCGTAAGGGGGGACTTTTTTGTAGGTATTGGTGTGTATGTGAAACAGATCGAGAAGCACTTTGTTGAACTTTTATAGGTGGCGCTATTGAGCCGTTTTGCCACACCCACCTCTGAAACCCATATCAGATGTAAATTTTCAGCACTTTTGGAGTGTGTGCGAAGTTACATGAGTTTTCGAGCTTGTGTAGGCGCTCAAAAATGCAATTCATTTTGGTAAGAAGTGCATAAAATCATGTTTATTGTGAATGCAAAGTTGAAGACTTTGTTTTTGAAGTTGTTTTCCTGCAGATTATTGAATAAAGACGTGGGTATGTTCGACAAGATGACAAGATGTAATGAGTCCTATGTGTACAACGTGAAAAGAAAGGCGCAACAAACAGGCAAAGTGGGTTCGTTAGCAGCCCGGGTTTTGTCACAGGGTGGGTGCTGACAGAGTGTCGGGGTTGCGTGGCTGAATTGACGATGGTGACGCGTCATTAGCTTAGTGGGGTGAAATAATAGCGTGCGCCGCTGTTCCTTCAGCTTTGTTTAGCGTAGCGTCCTACCCTCCCGGGATGCAACATGGAGAAATAGGTGTTTCTCTCTCTACCGAGCGAATGTTTGCAGCCCTAACAAGACACCCAGGAATAGGAGTTTTATACGCAGCACAAGCCAAGCACATTCCAAGGGCCCAGAGAGCCTCAGCAGCTCCTACTTGCTCCCCTGACACCGCGATTGATGCTCCAGTTACTTTCCTTCGCTTGAAACCTCTTATAGGGAACAGCTGTCCCTGTATGAGCTTTATTTGCTTAAAACTAGTTCAAAAACACAAACGTGACCTTAAATCATTTAAATAGCCTTAAATTGCTACCAAACAAGTTTGTTCGACACTCATTTGCTTCAGTTATAGTCAAATAGTCCATTATAGTGGCTCTGGATCTGAAGCTAGGCTTAAGCTAGGAATATAATATGCGCACAAAAGGCCTGTATGCGTTGCCTTATTTATTTATTTTTTTATGTGTTCAATTTGCAACCCAGGCTCACTGGAAATATGCGTGCCTGTGGCAACATATCTGCAAAATGATATTACATTTCTGTCAGTATGTTTCGCGACACTTTCAAAGTGAAATGTCTAGTGCTAAAAGCTCATTCAGTTTTATCCCAAAACAGATGAACATGAATCTGACAACATTTATAGTGTTGGTTGTTATATGCGTTATGGTAGATCAGAAATGAAACATCAACAACTTTCGTTCTTTTTCTCACAAATTATGTTTGCAGGGATTGTTTTATGACCTCAAAACACTTTCTACCACAACTCATGTTTTGTAACCCAAAACATGTTGACGTTTGAATTACATAACCAGCTCCATATTGTATGGATTTTCTGACATAGTAAACTCGGTAGCTCACCCGGTACTGTAATGCACTTTGGATGTAGAGCATTCACAACCCCATTCCAGAAAAGTTGGGACGTTTCATGAAATGCCATGAAATCAAGAATATGTTATCTGTTCATTCACTTTAACCTTTATTTAATTTATTTAAAATCTAAAGGACAAAGAAAAAATTTCCAATGTTTTCAGTGGCCAAAAAAGTTGGGACAGAGGCAAAATAAAAGTAAGAAGGTTATAGAATGTCCAAATTAAACTGTTTTGAAATAGTTCACAAGGTGAAATGGAAATAGGTGAGGATATCATGTTTGGGTATAAAAGCATCATTTCAGTCTTTGCAAACGAAGTTGGATCGTGTCTCATCACTTGACAAAAGACAAAATCAAATAAAAAATCACAAGATTCAGGGAATCCAGGGAAATGTCAGTCTGTGTAGGGCAAGGCAAGCCACCTCAGGTGAATGTGCATGATCTTTGAACCCTCAGATGTCATTGCAAACGAAACCGTCATGCTGCGGTGTTAAATATAGCCAAATGGGCTCAGGAGTACTTCAGAAAAACCGCTGTCCCTTAACACATTCTGCAGCTGCATCAATAAATGCTACTTGCATTTCTGTTACTCTAGCAGAAAGCTATATGTAAGTTCTATGGAGTGATGCCATGGGGTTCTCTCTATCTTGGATAGCCAAAAATACAATGGTAATGTGTGCTGTGGTCTGTCAAGTCCATGTTTCAGCTTGTTTCTGGGAAAAAATGGACAACAATTTTGCTTGCAAAACTTGAAGTATTATTATCCTCAATTCCCAAACCATTCAAAATTGTAAGTAAAAGGAAAGGTGATGTGGCACAGTGTTCAACGTGCCTCTGTCCTAACATAAAAATCAAAATTTGGTTATATTTACAAAATAAAAAAAACACATCTGACTACGTCAGAAAAGCCATACAATAAGAAGCTGATTATGTAATGCAAATGTCAAAATGTATTGGGTTACAAATCATGAGTATGGTAAAAGCATTTTGAGGTCATAACACAATCCATACAATCCATAATCTGCCCCTGTAATCAGAATTTGTGTGAAAAGGAATAAAAATTGTTGACGTGTTACTGCCTCTAGTGTTCATTTCAGCTGGAAACTGTGTTATTTTTCATTCTGGAGTCATTTGCAGTGGAAATAATAATATCACTAATCATTGATTCTTTTCCTCCCAGACAACCCCTTACTCACAAAAGCTCAAATGCTGTGAGATACAATTATACGTGCTTTTCAATACTTGTACAGCAAGTGAGAAGCAGTCTGGTTTGAGATGTTTAAGGTGAGAGCTAATCTGTAAGAGTGTGTGTGTGCGTCTGTGAGTGTGTTGACAGCGTCACCATCAGCTGAGGGATGATTCCACTGCAGCTGTAGAGAAGGAATCTCCAAATCTCCATCTTTGTGACATCTCTGGTTCAACATCAATCACATCTGTGTAGCACAAGCACTCACTGACAGATACACGCCATGACACAAATCATATATTTTTATGATTTCCCTCTCCACATAGACAATTTGAGGCAAATTCATTAAACAGTTCCACCAGTTCCGCTTTATTCACTAACCACAACATTTTGGACATTTCTTAGCAATTTTGGCAGCAGTCATTCATCAAATGATGGAGAAGAGCAGACATATATCAAAACATATGGACATAGATAAGTTCTGTTTTTGTACTTTAGACTGTACGATCTCAAATTATACCAGATCATGAGCGTCTGCCACATCATCTGCAAACTAGCATTCTGGCCAGAAAGATGGGGAATTGCGTTGTGAAATTGCAATCAGCACTATTTGGCAGTTTGCACCATAACCTTGTTTTCCTAATTCCTTATTCATACTATGTGAATTCCCCTCTCAGTATCTAACACACTTGTGTAGTCACTAAGGCCCCCATTTACCCTATTGCTAAATTGCTCTTTTGGATCATGGACTGATTGGACAGCTAGAAAACATTATATTCAACCAAGATGCATTAATGATACACTTGAAACTGATTGTTCAAACCTCAAGGGAGGCGGTCTGAGACATATTATTGACAAGTTAGTCAAGAGGAAATTTTCTTCAGGCACTGTCAATGTCAGCAGCATCTCAATGTCTTTCTGTCAACTACATGTTTTGCTTGCGAGACCCACTCAGTTGTCATGGCAAGCTTCGCTTAGTCTTATTTGTTTACTTATTTATTTATGTAGAGATGCAATGGGTTTTTTGCTTGGTGTGGTGTTAAAGGAAAAATTATATTTTGGTGGAAAGAAACTTGTACGTTTGCATGGGAAGCAGATGCATTTGGGCTGTAGATGTCATGGTTGCCCCCCAGGGTTTGCGGGGTTAAAATAGCAGCATGGCACAGTACGAATCTCTGTGGGTCATCCTGTGCCGGTGAATAACAGCCTGTCTGTTGATTGATGCTTACAGGACCATGTTATGATGAATAGGTTGGCTAAGTGAGCCATTTTCACAAATAAGAAGTTTATTTTCAACTGTTGACCTTGCCTTGTTGAATAATGCATGGCCAGGCAGGCTGATGTGTTCGAATGTGTGACAAACTACTGAGAGGAGTTAATTTGTATTAAACGCAAAAGGGCCTGTGCTGTATTTAGTGAGTCCAGTGATGTGCCATCATCTGGAAATAAAGCTTTGACACCTCCAATCATTACAGCCAACGTATACCAATAATTACTCCCCCTCTCCTCCCTCCCGGCCGCAGCTTTCAGCTCGCATTTTGCATTTTTTTGAGCGGTTTGTTCACACAAGCTGGCCTTTCAAATCTATGGCGTTTAAACATCCTGTCATTAGCCATACCGGAGCTTCGCGGCAGTCTCCAAGGCCCTGCTGTATAGTAACCATGGCAGCGTCCAGCCTCCTTGAGAAGGTTCCCTATTGGTTCTCATTCAAACCCTGTCCCAGCATGCCTCTCTCAAGAGCTATGCAGAGCAATCGGAGGTATGATTAGCTCTCTGTGTGCTAGCGATGGAAGCACAAGTTTGAGACAATTACTCAGCTCAACTTCAAGATAAGTCTTTCTCTCTGGGTTCCAGCACACTGTGCCCTTCACAAATGTTGATTAATGGCTACGAGCGGCGAAAGCTGAGGAAATTACTGTATGCCAAACTGGGCCACTGGCACTGATTTGTACTATGTTTTGCAGTGGTTTGAGAAGCATGTAGCAGTTTAAACTTTTCAGCTGTTCTTTTTTCATGCTAAGTTTGTGGTTGTTACAAAAATCAGTCGGTTATTGAAGGTTACTTAAATTTTACCTCAGTAAAGACAGGAAGGTCTTTAGTCAATTTGAGCTTTAATGAATGTGGCTGTACTCTCACAGGGGTTTCAGTGGTTCTATGAAGGATTGTTTCTACTTTTAAGAATTTTAATGGAGTGCATACGGTTTTATGGTACAACCATAACATCATCACTGAATTGAATTAGCCACGACACACAGGATGTTGAATTGGCATTTGAATCAGCATGACAGCAAGAGTAATTGCTATTCAGGGAAAAATAATCATTCTTTTACCCTGGTTAAAAAACAGGTCCTATAGAAAGGGTCTATCATAATATTGTTCTGTCGTTCTATCAGTCCCTGTATCTGTAAGACTTTAAACTTCTTATCACTCTCAAACAAGGCTTTTGTCAAGCTTTAAATTCCGAAGTTCAAGGCTATCTTGACAATCTTTTTGTTATAACCACATTTTTCTAAATGTATTTCTTACCTTCAGGTTGAAATAATATTTCCAATTCAATAGTACGGATAAGCATTCTCAATTTACCTCTGAATGGAACAATAGCACACCTAGTTGTGAGGATTTTGTTAGCATAAATAAAATGTTATTGCCACGCTTCACACTTTTTGTGTTTGTTCAAATTGACACTGCGCTGTGCAGTATGCAGATAATTGCTGTAACAATTTTGTGGCTTCGCATAAGCAACAGAAAGCTCCAACATATAAAGAGTTTGGTACTTTTATACTCACAAATAATCGCAATAAATAATGGGAGCATTAAGTCGAAGCGTAGAGACCTAAATTGTCTTTGGTTTTGGAGTTCTTGATATTGGTATATATAAAAGATTTTTACTAGTAAGAATATTAATGGAGGGCATATGCTTTTGTTTCTCGGATTCCTCTCTCTAATTATTTACATCCTTTGTCTTGTCCAGCCAAAAAAAGACATGGCTTTACAGTGTGACCATTTCAGTTGCATTTGCAATTGAAAACTACTGCATGCGACTGCGTGCTTTTGCAGTGTTAAGTAATGTATCACAGACATATCTCATGAATCCTTTCATAACCAAACTGTGGAGAGAGGGTAAATAGGAGATTCATTGTGCAGTGTAAAGAGCTTTTTTGATTATAATGGAACTTTTTGAGATCATGATGAACTAAGATGAGTGATAGCTTTTAATGATTTTTAAGGGAGTTTGTAAATGAGATATTGATTTAATACAACTGTTAAACAAACAAGAAGTTAATATTAAGTGACTTACATTGTCTGACTTACATTGTCTGACTTAAACAATATTGCCTGATTTTCTATTTCGTCATCAAGGATAATTTGAAACAAGTCACAACTGAGCCGCTGCGCATCTCCGTTCAAACACAGCGTTGTGTGCATTATGCATGAACATGCGTTTTTAAATAATCTAGTGAGTCAATGATTCAATTTCCCATTCTGTCATAGACAGTCACTTGCTTTATTTCTGAATAAATCAGCCGTTTGAATGAATCAAATAAATGAATGATTCAGTAATTAAATCATTTACTACTGGCAGTTTTAGTTTCATTTCTAAAGTATCTTTTCAGTTATTTAAATAATTTAATATTTCTGTATTCAAAATTTTATTTTTAAAACATTAATCTCAACTTGAATTTATGAATTTGATTGCACTCATGCCACATCTGAGACTCATTAAACATATCTACTTTGGTGTTGTTCTGTGCCACCTCTGTAGTACAGATTAATTTTGTTAATACTGATTTCATTTGATTAGTAACTTCTTATTCTACTTGTTCTTATTCTGTTGTTTTAAAGGGGTCCTATTATGCTCTTTTACAAAGTCTTGATTTTGTTTTGAGGGTGTACTAGAACATGCTTTCATGCTTTGTGGTTCGAAAAACAAATTTTTTTAACATAATTTACATTATTACAATACATTTCTCCCAGCCTGGCACAAATGGCTCGATTAGTTCCGGGTTTAATGAAGGCCCGCCTTCCGAAAAATGAAATGTGTTGTGATTGGTTAGCTTTCCCACTGCGTTGAGATTGGTGAGCAGCTTAGATGGTATTTCAGTACTGCCACGCCCCTTGTCAAAAAAGCAAGTTCTGTGTACAACTGTTAGCGCAAGCTAGATTAAAGTGATTCTTATGTTTAAAAATATGAATATTTTTCTTACAAAAGCACATTGATTCGCTACAGAAGGCCTTTATTGCAGTAAAAAATAAAGGAGTCGGTGAGGCACTCTTTATTATGAATGGATGCATAATATTGGACTTGTTTTGGACTGATGAGGAAAAACACCCGTCTATGCTATTCTAAAGCTTGGAAGTGCCCGGATAAATTTTAATATAACTCAGATTGCATTCGTCTGAAAGAAGGAAGTCAAATACACCTAGGATACATAGAGGGTGAGTAAATAATGCGCTACAGTAGTTTTGGGTCCTATCGTCAGCCTGTGAGATTGCCAATACATGATATTATAGTGCTAATGTGTTTAATTATTTACATACTGAGTTTCATTGCCTGAAACCAGCTCCAGCGTAAGGCTAAAAGCAGCCTAACATTATCAAAGAACATCATCACTGATTAGCCTAGCCTATTCTAGTGCAAGTTTATGCATTTTAAAAAAACTTGCGTTGTAAGTGAAGCTAACATTATCTACACTGTATGATGAATAAATCTCTTACCACACACTGCACACGTATGCGGCGCGTTACGGCTCGGACGCGTCAACCGGAGTGGATCACGGCTTCGGCATGTGTTTCGACCCCCTGTACTGCACACGTCTGCGGCACGTTACAGCTCTGAAGCGGCCACTCTAGTCAATGCTTGAGCTGCGGCACGTTGAAGCAGTTCTCCACGCTGCATCGCTAAAGTTATCCCCCACCTCCTCCTTACCCTCCCTCCAACAATTCGAATTTCCGTGGGCGTAATTTAATTTAATGATATTCTAAAGGACCGCGTTGTGACATCATTGCATACAGAAAACAAACGTTGTAGTTCAAAGGAGCAGTTCATTGTAGTTCTTGAAAAGGAATTTTTTAAAAAACGAAGGAGTGGACTTTGTAGATCTTCTTTATGCCCAAAGATACACACCACACACTGACTAAAGTTCAAAACGTGAAAAAGCATAATAGCACCCCTTTAATTAAAATTTTTTAAAAGCTTATAAAATATATATTTTTTTAAAAATTGACATAAAAGATGGCAAACTATAAAAAAAAAAAGTCCCTGTAAATCACTTTTAAAAGTCAAATATTACCTTGTAATGGGAAGGCTCTTTTTTTTTTTTATCAGATTTTTTTATTATTAATTAAAAGGTGCTCCTGAAATTTTGATTGTGCTCTTAAATTTTTTAAGTTAGGAGCACAAGTGCTCTTAAAAACAAAAGTAAGCGTAGAGCCAAGAAAGAGTCTATTTTTTAGTCACAAATAATAACAATAGAAAAATAAAAGCAAAATGCCACCACAAAGTCACAGTCTAGAGGCCTAAAGTGTGTTTAGTATCTAGTGGGTCAGCTCCACTAGTTAAGGATGTTATAAAAGTAAGTCAGAAGATCACTGGAGATGTAGTGGAAAAGTGGGGAGACCGAGAACCAGGTCGTTGCATGAAGCTTGGTTAGGAACTGAAGTGTTGTCTCATATGAGATGGTATAAAGCAAGGTGACACGGCCAGGCTGTGGGTCGCGTCAGGGGTGTTTGAGAACTGCTTTCAAAGTGGGTCATGAAATCTTGTACAGAAAGTGTGGTTTGAGGAGGATAGTGTTAATTGTTGAATGGACACACAATGAATTTTTGTAGAAATGTATAGTGCGCACATCACTCTTGAGTCTTTTCTTTTAAAGATTAAAGATGAAAACAAAAGAAAGCCAAAGATTTACATCTGAAGTAATTTATTTGAACTGAAAAAGAAAAATAATTTGGACCTGGCTTGAGAGGATTCTTTGTGAAGCCTGATAGGCAGACTAGAACAGTGAAGGCAATAGATTGTAGGAGTGATGGGCAATTTGTATTACAAGGGTATAGGTCATATGATCAGCATGTCAAAGTCCTCCCTGTCCTCTGAATGGGCTTTCACCCTGCACAAATGAGTTCAACTACTCTATGGACAGTAGGCGAGAGAGACAATGTAACATTAATGACTCATGAAAATGAATTAGTGGGGCAGAGAAAAAGGAATAACGCCAGAGAAAATAATTAAAATAATTTGCCTGTTTAAAAGGGCAGAAGGGAATGTAAAAATCGAGAGGCTATGGGGGGAAAAAAAGTGAAGCTCTGGCCAAGATGAGCAATGTGAGGTTGCTGTAAAAAGGGAAGAGAATGACATACAGTAAGGGAGAGAAAATTGCAAACAGAAAGCTTTGTGTTCGGAGAGACCTTTGCCACTTGTTGCAGGTTCTTCTATTTGAAGAGATGGTGAAATCGGAGGGAAGAATGGAAGGCTGTGGGTCACTTAGGAAACGGAAGGCTGAAATAAGAACAATATTAATAGTCCAGGGCTTAGAACCGAAAGAAAGCAAAGCAAAGTGGGAGGGAATGCACACTGAAGTAGAGACTAATGGGACGTGGGTCTGAAGAGGATGTGAACCTGTTTCTCAGCTCTACTTTAGGCCTTCTCAAACTCTACCCTCATGACAGTAGCCAAACATTGCATGCTTTCATCAGGCATGATTCAAATTGAGCACCCTTTCTTCAAGAGTGGCCATTCTTCAAGCATACTGTCCTTATGGTCAATATCTGATGGAAAAATAGCCCGCATCCCCGAAAAAAAAGAGAGAGAGGGGGAGATAGAAAGAAATGTATTCAGGGTCTGTTTCTTTTCGAGTATTGATTTTGTCCTTTTCTAACTTCCCTTGAACACCATCAGGGTCCTTTTAAGCAAAGAAAAACACAAATGTCAGAGGGTTAGAAAGGAAAGGAGGTTGAGGGGAAGAGGAATAGCATGCAAGCGTGGAAAGTGTACATGTCAGGCTTGTAATTACAACAATGTGACATGTAATCAGTGTGGATTAGAATGCATCGTCCACATTAGCCGTAGAGAGTGCATCTATTATGAGCTTTAATCAAAAAAACGACAAATGTAAGAATGAGAAGCAACAGGCAAAACTGCAGCCTGATGTTTATTAAGGTAGCTTACTAAATTGCATTTGCACTTGCATGCGTCCCACACTTTTAGTGTGTTGTTGTCAAATGGTTGAGAATAAAATTGAAGTTTTCTAAATCAACATTAATAAAATGATTGTATATTTTAGACTGAAACTAGTGTTACAGTATATTTCTATACTGTCAACATACAGTCTGTCAGGGGATGACTGGGAAGATGCCACAAGCCACAAGAGACAGAACATAATTAGAATTATTTTTTATCAAATCTTATTAAAATATACACTGCCCTCCAAAAGTTTGGAAACACCCCTGACAGAGTGTGGTTTTGGATGATATCAGCATAAATCCTTATCATTTTTTTGGTGCAAATACATTAGTCACTTGACATTATCATTGAAGACCAGCAATAATAATTTTCATTTTGATTACATAATAATGGCAATATATACATGTCAAAGTCAGACATTACCCCTTTGCCAGCTGTGATGCCTGGTTACTGGTTTAAACTTGGCCCAGGTTTTTAAAAGATTTTGTTGTCAGCACACCTTAATAGCTTCAACAATTGATTGCCAATTAAGTTTAGAATGAATTAAGTTTAGAATGAAAGTTTACAATGAATTTAGGTCCAGACTGTGCAGAGCTGTAATAGCTGCTAATGGTGGATATTTTGATGAAGTTTTTTCTATGTATAAACTGTTTATGTAATGAAATATGTCTGTAGTGTGTGTGTCCCTTATCAGTGCAAAATTATCACAAATTAAAAAGGATTTATGCCAATATTGTCCAAAACCCCACTTTTCTACAACGTTTCCAAACGGAGGGCAGTGTACAGTTTTATATTTATATTTTTTAAAGACATATTTAAGATATGCATTCTGCTGTGGCAGTTGCAATCTGTGGAGAAATTAAAAAAAGCGTTCTCAGTTCAGTTCTGCAAAGTGCACAGCCGTCTTTTTCAGATTGCACCGTTTTTAGCCCGGAGGTCTAAAACCTCACCCTCTGCATGTTGTTTTTGTTTGTAGTCATGTGTATCCAGAACTCTTAAAATGATAGTTCAGTCAAAAATGAAAATTTTCTGTTAATTTTTCTCACCCCCAAGCCATTCAAAATGTAGATTACTTTTTTCTTCAGTAGACAGTAAAGAAGATTTTTAACGGAAACCATGGTCCTTGGTGATTCATAAAATGCAAGTTAATGGCTACGGTCACTTTGAAAGCAGGGGGAAAAACATATTAGGCAACTAACTGTGGCTCTGATGATATATTTAGGTTTTATGAAGTCTGTGCAAGTAACTGAACATTATTTACAACATTATTACCTGTAATCCATAGCCTTGGGCAAATGGGGAAGTCTGATTCTTTTCAGAGAACTGGTTCTTTTAGACAGTTTGTTTCAATTAACTGGTTTAAATAGTCAATTTACTACTTTTTTTTACATTATCATGACATAACATATTTGGAATTATATTATTAAAGCACTCAATAATGATGTGAAACATGAAATTTTTTTTTACATGTCTAAAGCATAGAAAAAAAAAAAAAGGAGACGTTCACTTCCAGACCAAATAATTTACTCACCCCCTTGTCATCCAAGAAGTTCATGTTTTTCTTTCAGTCATAAAGAAATTATGTTTCAGGATTTTTCTCCATAATGTGGACTTCAATGGTGCCCGCAAGTTTGAACTTTCAAAATGCAGTTTAAATTTCCTTTATGTTTTTAATCACATTTTATTAACCAATGTCTTTGCAGCTGACTTTTGATGATCCAGTTCAGCCATACTAATAAGCAAAAATGACTATAGATTAATTAACATTTGTGCTTGATTGTTTTTTCCTGTGTGTGTGTTGGAACTGTCTTCTCCTGCATTCTACTGTACAGACGTACAGAATTTACTTTTCCTTTAGCCTGAGGCTTATTCATTTTACTTTTTGGTGTGAAAAGACCTTTACATTTGTTAAAAATAGAACTTATATATATATATATATATATAAAAAAAACAAGCAAGCCCTGCCCAAATTTAAAAAGGAGCTCTAAAGTAATACAAAAGACCTCAATATATCATCAGGAACCACAGGTATTTATTTTGTGTTTCCTGATATGCTTCTTTTTTTTTTTACTCTGAAGGTAACAGTAGCCATTGACCTGCCTTTTATGAATCACTACAGACTACACTACAGATGGTTTCTGCTAAAAATCTTCTTTACCTTTCTATTAAAGAAACAAAAAATCAACTACATCTTGGATGGCCTGAGGGTGAGTGAATTAACAATAAATTTTTGTAACTCGTTTCTCTTAAAGGTTCCTCTTGACTTGTGTCTTTGTCTGGTCAAGTGCCATAATCAGTGGCTTAGCTTCTAAAAGCAGTTACTGACGTGTGCTCTACTCTGCCAGCAGTGACAACTACCACTGTGATCTCCAAGGCAACTGTTGCCAGCGTTCCTCGGCTTATTCGTCATCAAAGTTCGTTCTCTTTCTTTCGTGGAGACATAGAAATAGAGAAACAAATGGGGTGGTCTGGGGCAAAATGACCTTTTTTGAAGTATAATGGAAAACACAAAAGATGTAGAAGACCATTTAAGGTGAGAGGCAAACTTTTAGCAAAGATCATGCTGACATTTTGATTAAATAGTGCAGAGAAGAAGGGAAGGTATGGGAAGGTAGAGAGAAGGTGCTGGTGGGCCTTCACAGGGAGATGGGTTTGTGAACATGCTGGCATATGCACATTTCCTTGCTCATCTGTCTCTGTCTCTCTCCCCTTACTGATGGGCTTGAGGTTTCCATCTCTCCCCTGCTATCCATCTTGAGCAAAACAGGATGTCACAGGCACCATCTGCGGACCATGTTATTTTTATTTTCAATTCTCCATTCCTTTCTTTTCACTCTATTTTTGTCAGAGCGGAGGTGTTTGTGATTAGCCCTGTATACCTGGCTAATTAAAAAGGCTGGCAGGCTGACTTGAAGATGGAGGAAGCACTGGTGTCACTTCCTGATTATGTACCTGCTTTTGAAAAGAGCACAATGTGTCAGGACTCCTCTGAATCTCCTACGCGCAGGTATTTCTCCCCCTTACCGAACAGGTGGCCAGATGCGCTGTTATTATGTACAGTAGCACTTGTGTGGTGTGGAGGCACTGGATGCTGCTAATGGAGAAGTTTTTTTTTTTTTTACATAAAGTTGAGCCTGAAACAAGTTAGGCCTCTATTTCAATACATATACAGTACATCTTTTTCCTGAGTAACCGATGAGTGCTGCCATGATGGATTTTAACCACAGTTTGGGTGATCTTGTGTTCCAGTCTCCATAGAAATCCATGTTAAATGGGGTTGAAAAGATTGACTAAATTAATTAAACTGAAACGTTTAAATATAAAAGTGTTCACAGGGTTAAAGGGGACGTTCAACAAACAAACCCCTTGGCATCCAGGATGTCCATGGCTTGCTTTTTTCAGTTGTAAAGAAATTGTTTTTTGAGGAAACCATTTGAGGATTTTTCTCCATATAGTGGATTTCAATGGTGCCTGCGAGTTTGAACTTCCAAAATGCAGTTTAAATGCAGCTTCAAAGGGCTCTAAACGATCCCAACCAAAGAAGAAGGGTCTTATCTAGTGAAACGCTTGGTTATTTTCTCTTTAAAAAATTACAATTCATATACTTCTTAACCTCAAATGCTCATCTTGTCTAGCTTTGCGTGTACTCTGTGTATTCCGGTTTATGACAGTTAGGGTAGGTCGAAAAACTTACATCTCATTTTCTTCTACAACTTTAAAGTCGTCGGATCGGATGTTCACTTTATAAACAGTGGGTCGGTACTTCTGCAGCAATGTAGGACGGTTTTGAAATTGGAGGAGAACGTGAGATGGGAGTTTTTCGAAATACCCTAATTGTTTTGAACTGGAATACACGCAGAGCTACACAAGACACATTTGACGTTAAAAAGCTTTGAGGTTATATAAATTGTCAATTTTTATTAGAAAATAACCAATCGTTTCACTAGATAAGACCCTTCTTTCTTGGCTGGGATCATTTAAAGTCTTTTGAAGCTGCATTTAAACTGCATTTTGGAAGTTCAAACTCTCAGGCACCATAGAAGGCCACTATATGGAGAGAAATCCTGAAATGTTTTCCTCAAAAAAACATGATTTCTTTACGACTAAATCTGTCCGTGTCCGGCGCTCAATCCCTTGCATAAATGATGATTTAAAAAATGAGCATTGCTTGCAGCCCCTAAATAAAAAAAAAACTGTGTGAAATAATAAAATAATATGTGCCCTTATCATTTTGTAGACAAAATCCCACAAACTTCACCCAGATCGGGAGCTGTATATGTGCTCATCTGTTTTCAATGCAGCTAACCTTGTGTCGCTTCATGCCATCTACATACTAATTAAACTATGACAGGTGAGTTACTGCGAAAAGACGGTCATTGCAACACTGTAAAGTGATGAAAGAATAGCACCATGTGCTTTTTAAAACCATTTTCTTATGTTTAATGTTATATTATTGGCTCGGAAAATCCATTGATTTGACTGGAAATCGTTTCAGTCAGGCGAGATTTCCCCCGCGTTCAAACCTGGAAGACTAATTTGCCAGTGGTGCCTTTGAGATTTTCATATGGGGTTTTGTTCTACAACATAAACTGCACATGCTGATATTTCAAACTGTCTTATCTAATAACTTATTAGAAACATATGTTTTCAGAAATAAACAACTGCTTCAAAATTCATGTTTTCCCAGTGGGTGTGTTCAGTTTACATTGTAGAATAAAACATCAAAGAGCCATCAAGTTATGTTTATCACAAGCTTTACAGTATGTTACTCAAAAAGCAGAGATGTGTAAAAGGCAAAGAACTGCCTATTAGCGCCATAGCGAAAAGAGAAAGGGCCCAGCACTGAACCCAGGAGTACTCCAGTGGTTTTCTGAGGTGATTCAAACACACTTCTCCTCCGTGAAAACATGATTTTGCCCATGAGATCCTGTAGGGCTCAAACTAGTAGAGAGCACTTTCAGTGATGCTCAGTTTCAAAGGGTTGATAACACTGATGATTCACTTTGTCAAAAGCACCATTATAAGTATGTGAAAGTGATTGAGAGTGGGAGAAAGAGATTTTTCTTCTTGTACTGAGGAAAAAAGACTGGAGCCATGACTGGAGCCAAGCTGCTCAGTATGAGGGCATGTTCTACACAGCCAGTGCACAACCTCATCAACAGGTTTTATACACACACAACGTTCTTTAGACCTTACCTCTAATGCTCAAGCATCCTTGTATAGCACATCAGTTTTACATTAAAATAGTGGACAGTTCTAAGGTAGTGCCTTGGATGTTATAGTGTACTAATTTTCAGATAAGAGTTCTTATATTGTTAGGACATTAATTAGGTGTGTGGTTGTTCATGATGGAATCCTTGTGGCCTTTTAATGCCACTCATTGAAAGACTGATGAATGTTTCTTTGTGTTACACGCACATGTTTTTTTAATCGACCATGCGAGATTTGCTAGATTGACTCATCAGGGTTCTGCGACCTTGATTCAATTCAGATGTAGTTCAGGCAAGCCTCAAAATATGAATAAAGGGTTTTCACAAAACTTTGAATTCGCTAATAACTGCAAATGTAAAGAAACCATCACGACTAACCACTGAGAGCAGAACTGCCTCATTATGCAGATCAGACGTGTAGCTTTATGTGCTTTCATTCACAGTTACACTTATTTATCGCCTCAGATATTCAAACATGCCTCTGTGTATTTTCCCATGACACTTGGCTCATAAACACATCCACAAACACATCCATATACCAGCACCCCCTGCTTCCACTGTCTGTATCCCAACAGCCACGTAATATCTTTTGCTCATGCTTCGATCATCCATAACGTTAGCAGCGGGAGCTACTTTTGAAGCCTTTCTCTTGTGGTTTGCATCTCGGTCAAAAAGAGTAGAGAAGAAGAAAAATGCAAAACGAAGATATGAAAGACCATATGACAGAAAATGTAATAACAACAGTAGTCGCCCAAGCCACTTTCAGATCAAAGTTACCATCTACAACACTTGAAAGAAGCCAAGAAAACATCCTTCTCATTTACTGACCCCTTGTGAAGCCCTGCATTCTCAGATGAGATGAGCTAACCTAACATAGTTAGAGTAATAGACTCTTTTCAGAGCTAGTATGGAAGAGAACCTTGTTTGCTCAGACTCTGACTTGTAGCTGAGGGGCTGAGAAATGTTATTAAAGATGTCAGTTTTGTTTAAGGGGGAAGGGCAAGCTTAGAGAGGGCAAGAGGCACATTGCTGCAAGGATGTCCCTGTCAGATTAAAACTGACCTGTTCTCTGACAAGCTTTCATCTTGTTGAGGCCAAACTTTCAATAGGGAACAACAGGAGGATGTGCCACAGATGTGCTACTGGGGAAAGGAAGGAGACTAGAAGTTATAAATCTACAATGTATACTGTATAAAATTTTAAATAGACAGTGAAAAGTGCACTTGGTACTTTAAGATACCACTACTTTTAAGCAAACCTAAAAATGATTGTTGTTATACACTGGTATGCAAAAGTTTGGGAACCCTTTGCAGAATCTGTGAAAATGTGAATTATTTTAACAAAATAAGAGAGATCATACAAAATGCATGTTATTTTTTTTTTTATTTTGTACTGTTCTGAGTAAGATATTTTGCATAAAAATTTGTCCACAGGACAAAAAAAATAGCTGAAATTATTAAAATAAGCCCCCTTGGGTGAAAACTTTTGAACTAAATGAAAATGTCCAAATGTTTCTTATTTTGTTTAAATATCTCTCCCCCCCATTTAGTACTGCCCTTTAGCAACAGAAGATACTTACATGTTTCCCGGAAGACAAATTAAGTACAATTTACCTTAATTTTCAAATTCGAAAAGTTCAAATTCGCATCATGTTTCCTTCTGGAGCATCAGTGAATGTTTGAACCTTTTTTAATAGTTGTGTTTGAGTCCCTCAGTTGTCCTCAGTGTGAAAAGTTGGATCTCAAAATCACACAGTCACTGCTGGAAAGGGTTCAAATATGCAAAAGATGCTGGAAAACTAAAGAATCTGCAGGACCTGGAGAATTTTAACAGTTCAGAACAAACAAGGGACCCGTGAACAACCATAGAAAAAAAACAGCCATAGATCATCCAGGTAGCATCACACAGTATTAAAAACCAAGGGTTCCCAAACTTTTAAAGGGGGTTATTTTAATAATTTCAGCTATTTTTTTTGTCTTGTGGACCATATGTAAACATCTTTTATGTAAAATGTCTTACTCAGGACAGTACTAAAAAACAACAACATGCATTTTGTATGATTTCTCTTATTTTGTTAAAATTATTCACATTTTCACAGATTCCACAAGGGGTTCCCAAACTCTCACATTCCACTGTATGTGTATTTTATTTATTTTACTTGTTTGTATTTTATTGTTCTTTTAGATTTATTTGAGATATTTTACATATTTTTGTGCATTACACGTTTTAACAGTATGATTTCTTTTTTTATATTACTGTTTGTTTTTGAATTTTGTGAGCTCAAGGGCTAATTGGAATCTCCTTCTGGCATCACGTAGCACTGCCTTCTCATTTACTTGCAAAATAAAATGTCTCCAATGTCATGGCATCCCAGCTCTGTGTGAAAGGAAATATGGATGTAAATGTATTAAACGCACATTTGCCCACACAAAGGCCAGCCTGAAGCAATCAACCCTGGCTTTGCAGTATCAAAGATACAGTCCCGTGTCCATAATAAAACACACAGGACCAATTAGTCTGCCGTCCTTGAAAACGTATGTCTATTTCTTCCTGCTCTGAGCCTATCAGATCAAACACTCCATGTTGTCCATCATCAAAAAATAGCAGAGGCTGGTTTTCTTCAAACAAAAATCTATTTTTTATTGAATCCAACTGGAAAGTTAGTATATTTTGTCACTGCAGTACATAGAAAATGTTATGTAATTTGATGTAATTTTGTTAATATTTATTAATAAGTACTGTTATTGTAATAATAGGACACACAAAAATTTAAATTTAGTCATTAATTACTCACCTTAAGATATAAAATATTTATTGAAATCTGAGAGTTTCTGACCTTGCATAGACAGGGCCAGAAAGGTAGTAAGCACATAGTTAAAATAGTCCATGTGACATCAGTAATTCAACCTTAAGTGCTACGAGAATACTTTTTTTTAACGCAAAGAAAACAACTTTATTCAACAATTTTTTCCGTGTACTACACACAAGAGTACTACAACTCATTTGATTTTTGTTGTTTTTGTTGTTGTCTGCTGGCCTCATGCTTTTAAAGGGTTAATTCAACCAAAAATTAAAATTAGCCCATTATGTACTCACCCTCCAGGCGGAATGCAATCAGTGTTATATTAAAAATTATCCAGGCATTTTCAAGCTCTAATATGGCAATGGGTGGGTGTTTCTCTTCATCAGTCCAAAACAAATCCAATGAAGTGCATCCATCCGTAATAAAACGTGCCTCACATAGCTCCGGGGGCTGAATAAAGGCCTCCTGTAGCAAATCGATTTGTTTTTGAAAGAAAAATATCCATATCTAAAATGTAATGATCATTTTAATCTAGCTTGCGCTAACAGTCGTACATAGATGCAGCTCCGGGCAGATTATGTAGGACGTCAGCGTTGCGCCAGTGAGTCTCGTGAAAACCAACGTTTGTTTACAGAAGCAAAGGAAGCAGTGTTTGTTTTAGCAAAGGAAAAACTCCTCTTGGTTTATATCGAAATCCTCCAACATTTTTCTTTAAAAATCCTCATTTTGAACTTCTAATTCATGACCGGGGGGCTTTGTTTACCTTTCTCCACGGCATGTCTGAGCGGCGCATGCGCAATGGCGAAATATTTCGTCATCCGACCGGAGCTGCTTCATTGTACGAACAGTTGCCGCAAACTAGATTGAAGTGATTAATACGTTTTTAATATGGTGGATGCACTTCATTGGACTTATTTTGGATTGATGAAGAGAAACACCCACTCATGCTATTCTAAAGCTTGGAAGTGCCAGGATAGTTTTTTAATATAACTCTGACTCCAAAGAAGGAAATCATATACACCTAGGATGCCTGACGTGTGAGTAAATAATGGGTTAATTTTCATTTTTGGGTGAACTATCCCTTTAAGTCTAAAAAAGGTTTGGTGAGATCAGTCATCGCCAAATGATCGTCCATAGTGCTCTTTACTTGACAACACACTAGCCTTGATTGGTGGCCTTGTTGAAGGTTTGGTCTGTTTATAGAGCACACCGTTCTAATTGTTTGTAAATACCGGGCTCAAGAGCTTGAAATGATGGTCAGAAGACCTCAAAATGCTGCTGTGAAGGGTTACAGTTAGGTCACCATGGTTGTGAGAGGTAAATGGCAGAGGTCCTCATACAGCCAGCTTTTTTTTTTCTTGAAGAGAGATGGAGCAGATCAGTGTACAAGTAAAACTTTTGTGTGTGTGCATGCATCCCAGGGTCTTTCAGCCCTCTCTCTCCGTCTACTCACAGAGTGTGTTATCCTGATGAAGTTTCTGTCAGTGGCAGGCATCTGGTCTATATGCAGCGACTGTCATCTCCTCCAGTGCCCACACAAAATGGCCTCCGACTGCCAACACAATGAAATGGCAAACCACATGAAGACATTTCTTCCTTTTAGGATCAATGCACACAAAAACAAAAAGAAGAAAAAAACTTGTACTCAGATGATCTTTTAATCACTCACTGTATCCTAAGTCATTGCTGTATAAAGCTTTGCAAGGTAACAGTTTTCTGAAATTGCATTGTTCTTTTTTAGAATAACAATGCAGAGAAGACTCATATCAGCTTGACAGTATTAAATTTATTATATCCAACAATTTGCCAGAATCAATATAAAACATTCCAGAGATTTGTGTAATAATTACACAAAAATGTTTACTTGTTTTATATATATATAGTCTTACTGTTTGGGATCAGACTTGTAATGTTTTTTTAAAGAAGTCTTTTATGCTCATCAAGACTGCATTTATTTGATCAAAAATATAAAATAAAACAATAATACTGCAAAATGTTATTACAATCATTCTAATATGCTGATTTATTATTGGAGTTATCAGTGTTGGAAACAGTTGTGCTGCCATATATTTTTTTGGGAACCTATGATTCTTTGTTTCAGGATTCTTTGATGAATAACAAGTTAAAAAGAACAGAATTTATTCAAAATATGCATCTTTTTTAACAGTGTAAATCTATGCCATCACTTATTATTCATTTAACATATCCTTGGTAAATAAAAGTATTAATTTCTTTCAAAAAAAGAAACAAAAAACATTAACTGACCAAAACTTTTGAACAGTAGAGATTTCTATTTTAAATAAATGTTGTTCTTTTTAACAATGTATTCATTAAAGAAGGTTCCAAAAAAAAAAAAAAAAAATAAGCAAATGTTTTCAAAACTGATTATTAATTCAGCATATTAGAATGATTTCTGAAGGATCATGTGACACTGAAGACTGGAGTAATACATTAAAATTTTTAAAATATATTCACATAGAAAGCAGTTATTTTAAACTGAAATAATATTTCACAGTATTGCAGTTTTGTCTGTAATCTTTTGTCTTTAATCAAATAAATGTAGCACTGATGAGCGTAAAAAATGTCTTTAAAATCCATTAAAAATCGTATTAATCCCAAACTTTTGTGTGGGGCAGTGTGTGTATATATATATATATATATATATATATATATATATATATATATATATAAACAGACTTAAAAATGTTGGGAAAACAAGTGTTAATAAGTGGCTTTAAAATAAAATTTTTGTTGTTGTTTTGTTGTCACTGAGCTTACTGTAAGCCTGTGTCTGATGTACAGTAGAGTCCGTGGCTGGACCTGCAGACAAACATTCGGACTCGAAGTTTACTATTTTTTCTTAATTCGTCTTCCGTTGAAACCGTCTCTTTAGTCACAACATGTGGGATGACATCCAGCATTCTATAACGAGTACACACACACACACACACCAGCATGCAAACATCCTTTCTGCAACTTCTCGTTTCTCTCCTGAGAAGTCGCACTCTCTAGCTCTCTCTATCTATCTCTCTATCTCTCTCTGCAGGCCTCATTACTGTACCTGCAAAGAGTGACAGAGAGGAGAAAAGGTTGTGGAAGTCAGAGAGAAAACTCGGGGAAATATACACAGCAATCTGTCAATTCTAAATATACAGTAGAAACCGGCGCTCGGCTCAGCGGCAGATGCATCGGTTCTCCGAGCGCCGGAGAGGGGGCTCCGTGTGGCCCAGCTGTCTGCCAGCTCAGATCAGGTCAGGGTACGGAGCGCTCGCCACGCCACATTGGGAAGAGGGCTGTGGCTTTGCCTTTGAAGTAGCTCTCGGGGCCCGAGTGGGCCTTTGCATTAAGTTTTGCCTCAGAAGTCACCTCAAGGTAACATGAGAATGCTTGAAGAAGCCAGTATTCTGCTTCTGTTTACAGTTTACAAACAGCACTCTGGTCCTCTGTGTTGCAGCCCACACCCTTTGCTGTTTCATTTCTCTGATCAGTCATTAGTCCCTCGATGGGCCTGAAGCTGTTTTTTGGATCATGGCCGTACCTTCTAAAGTGCACAGAACTGTGGCGCCTCTGTTCTTTACCACAACTCTCCTGCTCCTCCCTTAACTCATAATGGAGCTCATTACGGTAGCCCTCCATCTCTGCTGTGTACTATATACACACATCAATATTGATGAGGCGCTGATGTCATCATCAGTTTTGAGCTGTTTTGCAAAAGAAATGCTGATTTATGACCGTTCATCCCAGTGTTCGGAGACAGAGAGAAAAGTATTGCACTGATGCCTCAGATCCAGACTTATTTTTAATTTGATAATAATAATAATAATCTCTTATTTTATTTTATTTTTTCATTTTCATTATTTAGTTTAGTTAGTTCAGTCATGATAATACATTCTGTTTATTATTATAATTTCTTCTTTGTTTATTATTATAATATTTGTTATTTTAAAACATTTAAATATCTGAACTACCTAAAATGTATTTTAAAAAAAAAAAAATCTTCAGTGACCAAACGTATACATATTTGTATAATTTCTTACAATCACATAATCAATGATAAATATAAAAAAAAATAATATATGTGTGTGTATAAAAATAAGTACCTAATTTTTTTCAGTACCCCAGTAATGGCTGTATATGTTTCTTTATTGTTATTTCAGCTCTATACTTCATGGGGTTAGAAGCCACCCCATGTGTATTTTAGCACCATATTGCTTAGATAAACTAATTAGTCATACTTCAGAGTCGTTATGCTGTTCGCATGATGTAAAGAAATGCTAATACGTTTATAATGAATTGTTCTTCTCTGTTCCTGGGATTCTCAAAGATTTAAACACTGAATTTTCCCTGAGAAGTGCTTCATTTGTAATGTTATTTATTTCCCTTTCTTATGAAAAATCATTCAAACCATGTGAATTACAAAGCGTGCATTGTTTATAGGATATTGGATATTATTATTTTTCGGACTAACATCATCCATTTAGTTACTAAGCCAAGAGAGCTGATTCTAGTTTTCCTGTAACTGAAATACCACTAATTAATTTCTGTCATTTCAGTATTTACATTTTACAAAAAAAGATATAGCATAGATATAGCATTTAATGAAGTGTTTAAGGTATTTTAAGTTAGTATATCAGTGTCAATCAACAAAAATCGGCACACTGCCATTGCTGCTCTCAAAGTTTATTAAAAATACAACATTTCGACCGAAAAGGTCTTCGTCAGGTCAGGCAAAAAAACTTTTTTAAGTTAGTATATCATGCCATAAATGCAAGCGAGCATGCATTAAATCATAATAAAATTCTGAAACAACAATACAAATGTAGTATACATTTCTATTGTTTGTTTTATAATTTTATCATGCCCAAAAATTAATTAATATGAATGCAAGTTAAATACAATATAAGCTCTATGCACAGCAGTTTATTTGTTTTTACAAATTGGACAATTTGAAACATTTTTTTGTAATAACTAAAAGCATGCCATAAATGTTCTCCATATAGTTTTCCTTATTTTACCATTTACCTTTCCATTTTTACAATGTCCTTTTTATTTTACATTTTCTTCCTAGAATTGTTTCAAATGATCAGAAAGAAATTCGTAATATAAATGAATATTTATATAACAACATGTTCTACATTTTTTGAAAGTATAAAATAAAGCAATTTATATGCCACTTCACCAAGAATGCATCTGAAGAATTTTTTCATTTGCATAGAAGGCATTCTGTGTTGTTTTCAAAACTTGAATTTATTTTGTAAGAATGTGTCGGTAGGACTACATATTAAGTAGGGATAAAATATAATAGCAAAACAAAAACAAAAAGCATTCCTAAAGTGGTTCAATATCTGTATGCAGATCCTAGATGTTGCATGTTTGATGTTAACAACAGGGTTTACAAACACTATTTTTTATGTTTCATCAAGCAGAATAGAAAGAGTCTCATTATTCCGTGTGACCTTACATTTTTGCTTGAAGATATTTAATTTCAGTTATCATTAAAACAATTTGCTCATCTTAGACATCCAATCTGGACTAAAACTGAAGATAAATTTCAAAGGTAGAATATTATACTAACCGCAGCCTGTGAAAGATGTCCTCAATGTGGGTGCATGCCTGTTTCCTTTTATGCACTTAAAGGTGTGGGTGTGTGGGTGGGTGTGTATGTGTGTGTGTGTGTGTGTGTGTGTGATGGAGCAGTGAGATTGTTCTTGTTCTAGCTTAGAAGAGAAATGGACCGTATCAGGGTGGGGCTTCATTTAGAGCGAAAAGGGCACAGATAATATCTTTAAAAGTAACATTTTTATCTTTTAGATGAAGGAAAAAAAAGCAACTGAAAGAATAGATGCACATACACAGTTTCATTTCTTGTGTTTTACGTTACCTTTTTTAACATTACTACATTACTTGCATTACAATCTAAAAATTGCTGGGTTAAATATAACCCAGTGCTGGGTGAAATATGGACAAATCCAGCGATTGGGTTGTTTTGAACCAGCGTTAACCCAACCTTCTGAGTAGTTTTATTTAACTCAACTATTTATTAAAAATTATTTTATGGCTGGCTTATTTTCATTGTTTAATATATTGTTATAATTAGCTAGTTCATTCATGATAAAATTCAGTGTTTATTATTATAATTTCTTCGTTCTTCATTCACTTTATTTTTTTGTTTTTTATTATTATTATATATGGTTTTTTTTTTGTTTTTGTTTTTGTTTTTGTTTTTGTTTTTAAATGAGCTGACTAAACCAAGACATTTAAAATTTTAAAGTAACTACCTAAATTGTATTTTAAAAAAATCTTTGGGGAACAAATACAAGTGTGTATACTTTCTTATAATCTCTCATAATCAATGATAAATATGTACAAAAAAATAATCAATGATAAATATATAAAAATGTCACTAAACAGAATAAATAGTTTTATTTAACTTAACTATTTATTAAAAATTACTATATGGCTGGTTTATTTTAGTTTATAGTTATAGTTAGCTATAGTTCATTCATGATAAAATTCAGTGTTTATTGTTATAATTTCTTCATTCTTTATTCACTTTATTCTTTTGTTTTTTTATTATTATTATATAATAATAAAATTATATATTATTATTATTATTATTATTATTATTATATAACAATATTTTATATATTTCTTCTTCTTTTGTTTTTTTTTAAATAATTATTATTATATTATATGGCCGACTTATTTTCATTAGTTATAGTTAGCTATAGTTCATTCATGATAAATTCACTGTTTATTATTATAATGTATGTTTATTAACAAATGTTAACTAAACCAACTAAACCAAGACATTTTAATATTTGAAGTAACTACTTATATTGGAATTAAAAATTCTTTCATGACCAAATACAAATTTGTATAATATTTCATAATCTCATAGCCAGTGATAAATATGTAAATAAATAAATAAATAGATAGATATTTAACAAAACAGAAGACAGAATAAATAGTTTTATTTATCTCAACTATTGCTTAAAAATTACTATATGGCTGGCCTATTTTAATTATTTAGTTTATATTTAGCTATTGTTCGTTCATAATAAATTCAGTGGTTATTATTAGAGTTTCTTCTTTGTTTATTATTATTGTATATGTTTAATATTAAATGTTGTTTTAAATGAGCCAAGTAAACCAAGTCATTTTAATATTAGAAATAACTACTTAAATTGTACTTAAAAATTCTTTAGTGACCAAATAAATTGTATTTTAAAATTCTTTAGTGACCAAATACAAATTTGTGTCATTTCTCATAATCTCATAATAAATGATAAATATGTAAAAGAAAAAGTTAAGTAAATTAAATGTGACTAAACAGAAAACAGAATAAATAGTTTTATTTACCTCAGCCAATGCTTAAAATTAAGCAAAATTGGCTGACTTATTTTCATTATTTGGTTTATAGTTATAGTTAGCTATAGTTCATTTATGATACATTCAGTGTTTATAATTTTCTTCTTTGTTTATTGAAGCAATAGTTGAGTTACCAAATAGAACCCAAAATAGGTTGTAAATTAAAAATTAGACACAATTACTAGAGGCATCAGCAATAATCAAAAGATGAACATTTATTGATAATCGATTTAAAAATATATATATTTAATTATTATTTATTCAACTTATTAATAAATGTTAATTTGTTGAACATATTAATAAATGTTAATTTCCAACCAATTTTGGGTTCACTTTAAACAAGAAATATAGTCATTTTTAAGCAATAGTTGAGTTAAATAATACTACCCAGAAGGCTGGGTTAAACATTTAACCCAGATTCTAAATCAAAACAACCCAGTTGCTGGGTTTGTCCATATTTCACTCAGTGCTGGGTTGTTTTTAACCCGAGTGTCACATTAAAAGAATAGAATATTAATTATTTATAGACACAAAAAAAATTTTCCATTATTAAATTATTAGTAGTGGTAGCAGTAGTATTCACCCAGTGCTGGGTTGTTTTTAACCCAGCATTTTTAGGCTATACATTAAAAGAATAAAATGTTAATGATATATATTTTATTTTAAATTACTATTATTATTTAATCAATGTTTAATTTTCTATTCTTTCATTAACATTATTATTAAAAATGAATATTTGTATTAAATATACATCAAGTTGCAGTCACCAGTGTGGTTTTCTTGGAACTGTCTTGAAGACAAATTCTGCATACATGGGAATGTAAAGAAAAAACAAATAAATAAAGGTGGAGATCAAATTCATTTTAGTCTTTATTGCAGAGTTATGTACAGTGTATGTGCAAGTGTATCTTTTTTTTTTCAGCAGCACACATATCTATTTATTTGCAGCTCTGAATGCTTAATGAAGGTGGTGAGGATTGCTGAAATCTATCTGTGTGAATCATTTCACTCGCTGCCATAGATACACAGCCTGAACTGTTGCCAGGGTGACGGGGTTCTGACCTATAGAGGCAGGGGAGGGATTGACCCGTGTCAGAGCGCATTTGCTGCTTTTGACACATCAGCCGTGGCTTTCCACTCTGCCGCTGTCTCTCAGGTGTCTTCAAGGCTGTCTTCATCCCTGCGCCGCTCCTTTGTGAGCCCTCCCCCCTGTCCGCCCGTATTTTTCCCTCCGTGTCTCCATCCCTCCACCCCTGACATGGAATCTTTTCTCTGCTTTTCTGCTGGAGCTCCACTGTCTTGCTCTTAGTCGCTGCGGTTCTCCTGCCCAATGTTTGGGTGGGTTGGGTTAACGCTGCGCTTCCCTTGTTTCCTCACCTTAGGTGGGGTGAAGACCAAAGCTAATATCCCCCCTCCCACCTAGCCAATCTAAACATCTTTAGCCGTGGATGGGCGTCCCAAACAAGAGCCCAGCAAGACGGGCGTCCTCGGTGAGATGGCCCCCGCCGTTTGACATGTGCACAATGGCGCTGACCCCTTCTGACGCTTCTCTCTCTCAATCCCATCGACCCGTCGGCAGTACACCTCACATAACAGCTGTTTTCAGCTGAGCTGAGCTCACCTTTAACTTTGATGCCCATACTTAAGGGATTTTTCGTTTTAAAAAACACAGCAGCTCATAAAGTTGCGTTCGTCAGCGAGAAGGTGCAGTTGTCATGGAAGTAAAAGGGGATTTCACAAGGGTAAGAGTGACTAAGTTTCAATTTTAAGTTTAGCTTCTTCATTATCTGCGCTGATTTGTCTGAATTACAACTCTCCATGCTGATATTGTTGAGAACATCTACTACTTGGAGCGCATTCAAACACGTCGCGACGTAGTCTCATATTGTTTGACGCAACATGCGATCTTCATATATTTACAGTGCTAGATTTGAAACCAGCTGCATTTTCTGTTCACAACTACTTTTGACATGTGGTTTTAATGCTTTGACTGTCAAAACAGGTCTTGGCGCCAATAGCGCAATAACATCTGAAAGAACAGCTTGGAAGTCAACTTGCTGAAATATACATTATGTTTCCATCTCTGCTCAGCTGATATGCAGCCATTAGAGGGCACAGTTGGCTCTCCACAGCAGGAGTCCACGGTGCCCTCCGCCCCACCCCCTCCTGTCTCGCGCTTTCGGTTTCTCTCCTTCCCGCTTTCTTTTTGAGAACAGATAGTGGGGCACTAAGAGTCTTTACAAGCAGATATGATCTGCTGTTTACATTCTGTGTTTCAAATATACGCTTGTCGCAAATCTCCCGCACGTTACGCAGTGGGCTTTGAGTTGTACTAACCACAGATGGAATTTAGATTTGCATGGTGCTCAGGTCCCGACACGAAAAGACCTGTTTACTCTCGGCCAAAACAGGCTCCAATTTACACCTAGGTGCGAAATCCTTGAGCCAAGGAGATTTGTTGTGTCGCAGCAAGATGCTGTTTCTGTGTCGCACACAGACACACACTCACACACATGCTGCTTTTACATCTAAAAGCTCCACTTACCTTGTTGCTTTGGTATGAGGATATTCCCTGCACAGTTTGAAGAATAGCTGCTTTTTTTTTAGTCTCCTCCTTTTTTCTGTTTTCTGTTCCTGGCTCTTTATTCTCGTTTTATCTGGTGGATTTAGCCATTTTGTAATCTGAAACAACCTAAAATATATTATAAATTACATGACAGTTAGTAATGTAATCCATTACACATTTTAGGTAACATAATCTGACTACTTTTAGATTACTTTTGACCTAACTCGTTTATTACTTTTATTTAAATAAGATAATTCTGTGCCATATTGATATAAAAATACAAAGAGTAGGAAAATACATTACATTTGTTGTTAGTAACAACATGAAGTGCATTAAACATTGTCAAACTGAGGTTAGTGAAGGAACTGCTAATAATTCTTTAAATCATAAAAATGTAAAATTAAATAAAGTAATTTTGAAAAAAACATCAATCAAAATAAAACACTTATGAATTTGAATGTGAATTTGTCCATTTTAATGTGTCTGAAAGACAAAAGTCTTCCAAAGACATAATAATGTTAAATAACCTAAAAAAAAAAAAAAAAAAGAAGAAGAAGAAGAAGAAGAAGAAGAAGAAGAAGAAGAAGAATGCATTTATCAGGTGTAGAGCTGGGTAGATTACTTACGAATTTTAATCTCTTACTGATTCCAAATTACATGACAAAAATTTTAGTTAGTAACGTAATCCATTACATTACATATTTTAGGTAATATAATCAGACTACTATTTGATTACTTTTAGATTACTTTTGACCTAACTCATTTATCACATTGATTTAAGTACTTGTAATCAGAGTAAGTTACATTTAAAAAAAAAAACATAATCAGACTACAGTTACTTTTAAATTATTACATGATTACATATTATTCAAACAACAGCAATAAATTATTAATCGTTTATTGATTCTTTCTAATTTCTCTTTTTTATCTTTTAAATTTTCCTTTCTAAAATAGTCTACTTCTTATATACATTTACAAAGTCCAGTTTTGTGGACATTCACACATAGACTAGTCATTAGTCAGGTGGTGACAGCATTTGATCGACAGATTTACAAAAATCAATGACCCCTTTACGTACCTCTAAGATTTTAAAATAAAAATTTTAATAACTAAGTAACATATGTTCACGATTCTCTGACATTGATTAATGGTTATATAGCGTGCAGGTAAACATAAAATATTTAATCTTTTTTAGTAAATGTATTACTTTGATTGTTATTTTAAATGATTTATTTTCATTTGACATTTTTAAGATTTAATTACTTGTTAGCCGTTCATTAAACTCACAAACTCCCTGCAGTTCCTTTACAAACCCCAGTTTGGGAAACCTTGATGTAGCATGTGACCTTGGACCACAAAACCAGTCATAAGGGTCAATTTTTTGAAACTGAGATGTATATATCATCTGAAAGTTGAATAAATAAGCTTTCCATTGATGTATGGTTTGTTAAGACAGGACAATATTTGGCCAAGATACAACTATTTTGAAAATCTTTAATCTGAGTGGCAAAAAAATCAAAATGTTGAGAAAATCGCCTTTAATGTTGTCCAAATGAAGTTCTTAGCAATGCATATTACTAATAAAAAATTAAGTCCTAATTTACAAAACATCTTCATGGAGAATTTTTTACTTAATATCCTAAAGATTTTTGAAATAAAATAAAAGCTGATCATTTTAATCCAAACAATGTATTGCTGGCTATTGCTACAAATATACCCGTGCTACTGGTTTTGTAATCCAGGGTTACATATAATGTTTAATCCTCTTCATGTTGTTAATTACAATGAAAGGAATATATTTTCTCACTCTTTGAATTTTTACATCATTATGGTACAGTATTATCCTGTTTAATTTTTGGAATCGGATTACGTAATCCAGATTCCACGTAATCAGTTACTACCCAGCTCTGATCAGGAGTCGAAACACTTCTTAAACCTAAAATGATTTTTGTAAATCCAGTTGTCAAATTCTGTGTAGCCACCTGACTATTGATTGTCTTTGAGTGTCCACAAAAATTGGAAAAACGTATATAAGCAGTAGGCTATTTTCAAAAAGAATCTTTAAAATATGAAAAAGAGGAAGTTGGGAGAATCAAACAATTCTAAATAATTTATTGCTATTGTGTGAACAATATGTAATCATGTAATTAATTAAAAAAAATTAACTGTGGTCTGATTATGAGTATTTTAAAATGTAATTTAATCTAATTACAAGTACTTAATATTTGGAATCTGATTATGTAGTCCAGATTACATGTAATCAGTAACTGTATATTACTAAAAATAATATATACCATTTTTTTCCCCACACCAACAGTTATACTTCCTTTTTGTAAACATCATATATTACTGGATTAATTCCTGTGTGTGTGTGTGTGTGTACTTGTTTTTGCTACATTGTGGGGACCAAATGTCCCCACAAGCATAGTAAAACCTGAAATTTTTGACATTTTACAATGTAAAAAAATGATTAAAAATAGTAAATGATGTTTATCTGAAAATGTAACGATGCAAACATGTTTTCTGTAAGGGGTAGGTTTAGGGTTAGGGTTGGGTTAGGGAATGGACAATATCGTTTTGTCAGTATAAAAACTATAGAAGTCTATGGAAAGTCCCCCAAATTCACAAAAACAAACGTGTGTGTGTGTGTGTGTGTGTGTGTTAAAACCGTATAAACAGTAAAGATTGTTTATTTGCTCATTTGCACTTAAAACTGACTTCAACTAATAAATAAATGTGAATAATGTTGTTCTCTCTACGATTAGTGAAGCATTACTTTTATATATTTCGGTGTTTCCACCGACTTCTTTTAATTACACATGCTTTGTGTTCCTTCTTTGTCTTAATTGTGACTAGAGCCTGTTACATCGGGCTTTAGCTAATTATTTAATTGTTGCCTCATTTGTGATAATTGGCCATCTGAACAAGAAGACATTCATGCCTGTGGCAGATTTCAGGCCCATCAGAGGCATGTCTCTGTCTCTCTCTCGCTCTCTCTCTCTCTCACACACACTCGTGTTTACTTAACTTTCTAAAAGAGAGCATCTCATAGGCTTCTAACGTTGTTTTATATAAAGCTAAACAAATGACTGAGGACCATCAACACCTCTAAACAAGATTTTGCTTTGCAATTAAACGAATGCATATACTAAATAAATGCTTAAATGCTTTAAATATGTATTACTTTTTAATATGAGCACACACACATTTTAAATGTATTTTTTAAGTATTCATGCTCACACATACACACGCTTAGTGCAAGGACAGAAGATGCCAAGAAGGTGATGGGCGCACAATGGCACATCATTGCATACATTTCTCTCTTTCTCTGTTTTTCAATGTACGGCATGACAAATAATAGTACACTTGCATAATGAGAGTACTTGTATAAAATACTTAATAACAAGACAGTACTATTAAGTTAAAGAAGATGTTATAATAGTCATATAATATTAATAGTAAAACAAGAAAATACTTAAAAAGTGAATTAAATGAGGTGGAAGAGACGAGAAGGGAAGGCAGAATGTTCGCTAAGCCATCATACTGTGACAGGCAAACACGTACACAATGCTACACGCTTGTGCTTGTGTTTCTGTAATAGATAGGAAAGGTTTTCATTGCTTGGCATGTTGTCAAATTTGGGATATATCTCTTTTTAATTTGGGGTTTGGGTTTCAGTGAACTTTGCGCATGCAGTCAGGAAATGCAGGTCTGTCTCGCTGCTGTTTTGTTTGCATTATATGCACAAGCTTTTTATCTGGTGGCAGCCATGTTTTTCTCTACCCATCTACTTGTCTTTATTGCTGCTCTCTATTTCTGTCTCTCTAACTACATCTCTTTGTGAGGATCAAGCTACTGTGCTCATAAACATTTTTTTCATGTCTCTTTTTGCGTCTTTTGGTCTGTTCGAATGCGCCTCTCTGTATAGTAAAACCGGGGGGTAATAGCGCCCATGTTAGTGCGAATAACGTGATTGGTTGGCTCCTCCAAGTGATTGCCGGTGCTATTTTTCTCTAGTCGCTACCAAATGGGTTGCCGGGGAGGGGGTCTTTAACTGAAATCAGACGACAAGCCAATGAGACGCTGGCATGCCAGATCAGGCTACAGAGGTGGATTGTGGGTAGAGAGGGTGGTTATTCAGTGTGCCGTTAAAGTAGGCCTCCATCCCAGTGCCCCAGCTGTGAGACGCCATGAGCTGAATAGGGCCGATTTCACAATCCTTTCAATTAAAATCACAACATAATCCTTCGCGCAACCTCTTCAGCAAATTTCCTCTCCTTCAGTTTCTTTGTGTGCCGAGTCTGAAGTCCAGTCGCCGAGCTGAGATGTGTCTGGCATTGAAATGTTTCGATTCTCTCGGCTCCTGCTTTGAGAACATATTGTTCGTGACAGCGACGGCCGGCCAAGGCCTGAAAAATGTTATACGTGTTCATAATACAAGCCTTAAAGACTTTGAAAAGAAATTCAGGGCTCATGTTTTACAGTTGTGATTGTCGTAAAATGGGGCAAGCGCTCTCAGGGGAGAACGTGAGCTTTAATTTGCCTTGGTGGACTAGACGGTCCCAAAGGGAGACGGATTGAGAGTTATGGTGCTGTATCAGCGTTCATTTATTTGTGAATGAAGACGGGACAGACCGTTTTCAAAGCGCTACATGCTTGCCATGAAAATGGAAACTGCGAGGGGGGATGGTGTTGAGATATGAGACGTTGTTCGAAAGCTAAACATAGAAGTAGGGTACTGCGTGTGTGTGTGTGTGTGTGTGTGTTTTAAATACTAAATCATAATCAAATTGTAAAATAAATGGCCGTCAATCGCATAAAATTGGATTATGTTTCCTTAAAGTAGAAACATAGCTAAACATTTGCGTAGCAAAAGGCCTCACTGCATAAACACACTGTAGCTACAGAGATGCCAGTGCCCTTGACCTCTGGTGTTAATGTATCTTTTAATTGGTTTTTAAAATAGAGGCGACTCAAGCGAGCTGTCATAGCTTATTTACTCTAGTCGGATTTTATGAAATTCTAAAGTTGTTCGGTCTCGGTCCACCCTCTTTTTGACTCACCACGCGCGCAGGGCTTTACACGCTCATTTTATCGTTCCCGCATTCCCGTTTTCCACCTTTCGCCTCTTATTCACTTGGACAGGTCAGCAACACCTTCTTAGGAGTTGAGGGGGGAAAGTGACACAAGCAATTTGCAACTGAATCTTGGCACCATTAGAGAAATAAGGCAAGTGTGATCAGTGGTATAAATAGTACTTGTTATTCTATGTAATAAGGTTACTTCTGATTGCTTCCAGGTGCACGAGGCAGACAGTAGAAGCCTAAAGGAAATTCAAGCCTTTCGGCGCTTCTCCCACCAGCGCTCTGTTGAGAAAAGCAGATTGTCATTTCACTGCTTTTTTTTTCTCTCCTCGTTTCTAATGCTCTGTAACTCATATGATTAACCTCCTGCGAGTCCCACCTCAGCCCTGAGAGGATCATGTTCGCGCACAATGCCTTGATGCATAAAACATCCCCCTTCGCCGACGCAGGGAATTCCAGTCGAAGTTGTAAACATGTAAAAATGAGAATGATTGTAATTGAAATTGTTTTTATGGACTACTAATGAACTGAAAAGTCTGGCTTCCGGAAAAGCGAGATGGGATAGTGAGAAAGGAAGGAAAGGAGAAAAAAAATAAGAAAAAAGTAATGGTTCTTGTATGTGTGTAATGCTAGGAGCAATTGCTTTACGCAATGTTCGCATGTAGACGCAGCGTGTGGTTCTCTCGGTCTTTGGCTGTGGTGTCAATGGCTATTTCAAGCAAATGAATAAATAATTCATTTGAGTTGAAATTATGATAAAATAGTTTGTTTCTTTGTTTAGAAATTGATGCTGTTATTCAGTAATATGTATTTAGTTGATCAAAAGTGAGAGTAAAGACATTTATAATGTTAAAAAAAGATTTATGTTTTAAATAAATGCTGTTTTTTTATCAAATAATGTTGGAAGGAAAAAAATAGCAGTGCAACTGTTTTCAGCATTGATAATAAGAAGAAATGTTCCTTGAGCAGCAAATCAGCATATTAGAATGATTTCTGAAGGATCATATGACACTGAAGACTGGAGTAATGGCTGCTAAAAAATCAGCTTTTCCATTTCCATTTTTCTTTTTTTTCATTTTAAAATGTATTTAAATGCAAAATAGTTATTTTCGTTTTTTAATAATGTTTCACAATAGTATTGTGTTTACTGTATTTTTATCGAATAAATGCAGCCTTGGTAAACATAAGAGATTTTTTATTTTTTTTTTTTGAATATTTTATTATTATATTTTTTCTTATATTTCTTATATTTATTTAGTATTATTGCTATAGCTATTGTCTGTAGTGTATCTTAAAAATCTAATATTTTATTATTTTAAGATTTCTATTGTTAGTATTATTACTATTATTATTGTTTGCAGCATATCTTAAAAATCTAATATTTTGTTTTTTTAAGATTTCGATTATTAGTATTATTGCTATAGCTATTGTCTGCAGTGTATCTTAAAAATCAAATATTTTATTATTATAAGATTTCTATTATTAGTATTATTACTATTGTTATTGTTCGTAGTGTATCTTAAAAATATAATATTTTATTATTATAATATTTCTATTATTAGTATTATCACTGTAGTTATTGTTCATAGTGTATCCTAAAAATCTGATGTTTTATCATTATAATATTTGTATTATTAGTATTATTACTATTGTTATTCTTTGTGGTATATCTTAAAAAAAATTTTTAGCATTATATTTCTAATATTAGTATTATTACTGTAGTTATTGTTCGTAGTGTATCCTAAAAATAAAAAAAAAATGTATTATTATAATATTTCTATTAGTAATATTATTACTATTGTTATTTTTTGTGGTGTATCTTAAAAATCAAATATTTCATTATCATTATATTTCTAATATTGGTATTATTACTGTAGTTATTGTTCGTAGTGTATCCTAAAAATCAAATATTTTATTTTTATAAGTTTTCTATTATTAGTAATATTACTATTGTTTGTAGTGTATCTTAAAAATCTGTTTTATCATTATAATATTTGTATTATTAGTATTATTACTATTATCATTATTTGTGATGTATATTTTTAATATTTTATTATCATTATATTTCTAATATTAGTATTATTACTATGGTTATTGTTTATAGTGTATCCAAAAAAATCGAATATTTAATATCTTTTTAATATCTGTGATATTAAAAAATATTTTTTATGATTATAATATTTCTATTATTACTATTGTTGTTGTAATATTTTATTATTATACTATTTCTGTTATTAGTATTAGTTTTAGTATTGTTATTGTTCATCTAGTTCTGTTGTCTTTCAGTATTGTCAAAAAACAGTCTCTTGTGATTTTTTTTTTTTTTCAGTTGCAGATATGCAAATTCAAATGTTGCATTCCGTTGCTTCCGTCATAGTGTTGCCAAGAGTCTTGTCAATGAATTACCATGTAGTCCTTAAATCACATTTTGCAGTTGAACAAATAGATTGTAACACTGCACGCATGCACCACTGCCAGTCAGCCGTGATTGCTAGGGTGCAGGTCACCTGCTGCAGCAATGTGGCGTTTGTGGATCGTCCTGCAAACTCATCCTCCAACAATTCCAAGAATGAGAGAAGACTGTCAACACAATTATAATCAATCACATACCAACGCTCTGCTTTTTTTCATCCTAGGGACTAGGGACACGCAAGCTTTTTGTTCTTGACGAGAAGGAACTAGATGAACTTTAAAAATACAGAGATAATGAACTCTTCTGTGCTCCATGACGTGTCTGTCTCATTGTGTGTTTCATTGCTACAGTAGCAGTAAAACATTTGCATGACTGTAGCTGTGGTATTTTTTTTTTTTTTACTGTAAACAAAATACCATTGATAATGAGTGATGGCTGTAATCATTTGTGAAAAACATTTAAGTGCTGGACTTCATGGATAGTTTCATTATGAAAATAAATATGTCCTCCATTTGCTACAACTGTAATACATTTGACTAATTTCATTGCAAGCTCAATAGTGATGTTTTGCTAACATTCAGATGTGAAAATGGTGTAAAATTAGCATAAATGACCTTGCCCTTGATTTAGTTCTTTCCCCCATTTTGTGAAATAATGAAAATTGTTCACTAAGTGGAAAGTGACTTCAATTTTTAAATCAGCTTCATAGGAAAAATAAATGCATTTAATAGCACACACATGAACAGTATATTAAATGATAACTAAATAGTATCTGTTATCTTTTGCGATTTGACTAGCAGCATGGAACCTTCATGAATCCGTACTTTACAGTTTATAAATCT
This sequence comes from Labeo rohita, assembly GCF_022985175.1. Lineage (NCBI taxonomy): Eukaryota > Metazoa > Chordata > Actinopteri > Cypriniformes > Cyprinidae > Labeo > Labeo rohita. The sequence continues at coordinate 24,398,542 of NC_066869.1, read as the reverse complement.
GTTTGAAGCAAGACCGCATGTCCCAAGTCTCTCTTTAGGGCTGTCTTGTAAATTCACTGCTAGGCTTTGTGTGGACGGGCATGACTTAAACTGATCTTTCTCTCTATCTGTCAGTCTATCTTCTTTCTGCATCATTTTCCACTGAACTAGAGGTTCTCATGTCAACACATTGCTCAAAGAATTCCGATTTTCTTTTTATGAGGTGATCCATATTTTTATAGTAGCTGGATCAGGGAGTAGTCTTCACACAGACTGGAAAAGTCCGAGAGGCTTCTTGCTTGGAGGATTTACATTTCCCATATGAGTTTGGTAGAGGAGAGTCACAACAGTCAAGGGAATTATCAAACATGGCCTCCTGAGAGTTCTCTTTCTTTCTCACACACACGCACAAACACAAGGACAACCACACACACAGCTTTTATTAGTCCGAAAATAACCTTGTGCCTGCGAAATCAATTGATCAAAATCAACAGTACATAAAATTGCGATGTTTCAAAAGATTTATCTTTCAAATAAATACAAAAATTACAAATAATAAAATAAAAATTAAAAACTATAGATATTTTTAAACATTTTAAAGCAACTAAAAGTTTAGCCATGTAGATTTGTATACAGATGTTATAGAGGAAAATATAAATACAAATATCTATCCATCCATCCATCCAAACTAGAAGTTTATACTGAAGTTAAAAAGATGTTTTTTTTAAAATAAATAAATCATTATTTTATTTAGCAGGGATGCATTTTTTATTTTCAATTGATAAAAATCAACAGTAAAGACAATTACAATGTTTCAAAAGATTTATCTTTCAAATAAATGCAACAAAAATCTAAATTAATAAATAAATAAAAATTAAAATATTACAAAATTTTTAAAAAATTTTAAAACTATCTAGCTCTGTAGATTTGTATATAGATGTATATAGAAGAAAATATAAATGTGTATATAGAAAAATATCTATCTATCTATCTGTCTATCTATCTATTGTAACTAGTGTTCATTTTAAACATAGTTGGTTATAAATGGTTAAATTAAATGCTAAATTATTATTATTATTTAATATAGCCAATGGCGAATGAAGTGAAAAATTTACACTGCTGTTAAAAAGATTGGTGTCAATAAGTTTTTTTGTTTTGTTTTGTTTTGTCTGTTTTTTTTTTTTTAATTCACCAAGGATGCATTCAACTAATTAAAAAATGTTTTCAGTTGTTCAAAATCAAAATCAGTAAAGACAATTATAATGTCTCAAAAGATGTATCTTTCAAATGAATGCAAAAAAAAAACTAAATTTCAGAAAATTAAGTTGTAAAATATTTTAAATGAACAAGTTTAGCTATACAGATTTGTACATAGATGTATATAGAAGAAAATATTGATCTATCTATTATTATGCAAAGTAAAAATAAATGTAGAAATATTTTACGTACATTGTGCATATTATTCTCTACTGTTAAGATGTTGTATGATCTTTTTTTTAGAGAATGCATGTCTACACTGCAGTATTTCTGTACATTGTGTTTTATCTCTGCTGTGTACCTTTAGATGTATACATCTGGTGGATGGTTGCGTTGATCCATATCAGTAGTGTAGTGTGGTCTTGTATCATGATTTTGGTTTTGAGTAGATGATAGTGATTGCTGAGACAGACTTTCTCTCTCTTATCTCCTGAAACACTGAGTTGTTTGTGCTTTACAGCTCACCAGGAGGTCCGCCCAAACCCCTCATGCTATCTCCCAACCGCCCATTGTCCAGATCCCTGTCTCCATAGGGAACTAATGCCCCTCACTCTTCTCCTTCTGTCATACACACACACACTCTCCTGCAAATGAGACGAGGATATGCAAAACTGTGTCACTCAGCAAATAGCTCTCAATTAGGCCCCGATTAGGTGAATCCATGAATGATAATCAGGCCTTCAAAAAAGTGTGTTATCTAAGCAATATCAAAGCTTGTGACCAACCTCTCGTTGGGAATAAAACACACAGTCAGGAGGTTGTCAGGTTGCTTTGAAGGCTGAGTTTAGTTAGGGTGTGGATTTTATTTAATGTGTGGATTTTTGCCAGTCTGCAATATTGCATATATTTTTGTCCTTATAACATTTAGTTAGCTGTTTATTCCTTGCGTTTTAGTGATAAACACTGCAATTCATTGTGTCATGGTGTCACTCAATGAAACTGCCTCAAAAATATAAAACACATGATTTTGTTTTTCATATTTTCATTTTGGTGGCTTAATGTGAAGCATATTCCACATATGAGTTCTAAAGAAAAACAAAAACCTTAAGCATCCAAGATCAACTTCTGATAGTGAGGTAAAAGTTGTTAGAAGATGTGGAGTCACACAGGCAGAGTTGTTTAGTAGATTGACTTTGAATTGTTCATATAACTTGCATCAGGAGGGTTCATACTGTCGTTTTTACAACTTGACTTACAGTGTGTTATAGTTCCTTATAACTATAAATGTTGGAGTTGACTAAAACCATATAATGCTACATTTTCCAAATGAAGTTACTAGCCAAACTAGTTTTATTTATTCTCTAAAGACTTTTACTCAAATTTGAAGCTTATTTTTGGACCCTAGCTGGTTATACACAACAAAATCAAATTTTGTGTGAAATGAAAGCAAGATTGGTAAGATGTTTTAGTGTTTTTGAAAACAATATCTTATGCTCACCAAGGCATTTATTTGATAAAAAATACAGTGAGTCAGTAATATTGTGAAATATTTTTACAGTTTAAATCCTGTGATGGCAAAGCTGAACTTTCAGCAGCCATTTATCCAGTCTTTAGTGTCACATGACCTTTCAAAATAGTTAAAAATTGCTTTTTTGTGGAAACTGTGACTTGACTGTGACAGAATTCTTTGATAAATAGTAAGTTTTAAAGAACAGCATTAATTTAAAGTAGAAATCTTTTGGAACCTTATACAGTAAATGTCTTTACACTGTCACTTTTGATCAATTTAATGCATCCTAAAGTATTATTTTCTTCCAACTCCATTTGCAAGTATATTTCAGTTCCAGTAATGTTACTGTCCGCTTTTTGTATTTACTCTCCAAATCCAATTTTACTTGCATTTGGAACTTAACTAGCATTAATTGTCGTCCTTGACTGAACTGTGAACTTCAAGTGTCCATCACAGTCTGTCTCGTTAGAACTACATTAATTACATCCAGAGTCTCTCTGTTACCCCATTCTCTAATAAGCTGAAGAGACCTTTGCCTATAGAGAGAAAATGTGCGGTGAACCTACAGTGTGAGACATGACATCCATTCCTTCTTTTTTTGGCCTTCAAAGCAATAAAAGTCTCGTCTCTGTTTCCTCGCAGGTTGATTTGCTGATTCCCAGCCTTGATGCTTAGATGTCTGCTGGCCCTTGACCTTCATCCATGGATTAGTTCCTTTACGCTTGAGGCAGATCTGACTGACCAGATGGTATCCCTATGTGTCACTTCTTGAGGGTCAGGTGAGTGATGCCCGTTTGAAATGACATTTAGTTACTCCATTTGGTCAGGGCTGTTAGAAAGATTAACCTTGAGAACAAGAGATCATGAATGGGATGTAATGTCATGCATAAATCAGCAACGCACAAAAGTGTGAAGCGTATAAGTCTCAAAATCCATACAGATCAAACGGCTGTATGCGTACCAGTCGGTTAGCCAATCAGTAAAAATTTTCAAATGCGACTTGATTTTCTTTTTAACGTAAAGCCTAAAACTGGCAAGCATTTTCGTGAATGCATATTGTGTCCGCGTTACTGTGTCAGTGTGTACAAGACATACTTTCTCCCATCCCTCCAAGGCTTAACAGCGTCATCCAATCAGAGACAGGCGCTGCCTAGATGAACCAATGAGGACGCAATTGGATAGTATTCGTTCTGTGGAATCAAAGGCACAGCACTCCTATGATATTAAAATGCACTCTGTCTTTGTTCATACCACGCCAAACCAAGAGAGAGAAGGGGGAGGGCGAGGGGAGAAAAAACACACTCCACCAAAAAAAACTTTTTGTATTCCTCCCCATATGTCTCTGCGGGTGGGCACGCAATGACTCTCCCACTTCTCGCTTTGAAATCTCTGCCACTTCAGCTGCCTCCTTGAGCTTTTGTCAGCTTGAGACGCTGCACCTCGATGAAGTAGGGCAACTAGAGTACAGTCTACAATTCTTACCGCCGCCATCTTGGCCCTTGTCATTTCCTTTACTTGTTTTGTCCCAGTTTCCAGTGTTATATGGTTGTACATCCAGGGTTTTAACACAAAAACCCTTTAAATCTCTCTTTTCATTGCTTTGTTTAAAAAAAATTAAAGTTTTGACTTCATTTTTCTTAGCCATTGACCTCTCTGGACTCTTCTCTTCATAATAATAGTACATATTGTTAAACTCTCCCTTCAAATTCAAAAAGAAAGAGGTTTTGAATTATGTTTTCTCTTGATTGAATGGACCAGTTTTTCTTTCTTTTTTTCTGTGTGGAGTGGAGATATTATTGGGCAAATTGCACGGCTTTCATGCAGATAAATGGGCGTTCGATAAAAGCCGCAGTGTTTTTTTGAAGCGGCCAGAGAGCCGGGCTGCATTGGGTGATAACTTCATCGCAGCGTGGGGTCAGGGGCAGGAAGAGAAGCCTGGCTGAAAGGGGATTAAGAGGAGCCGTCGAAGAGCTCTGGACTCGGACCACCTGCCGGGGAGCCCAGGCCTGGGCCGCGCCTAATGTTTCTGATCAGCTATGCCATTGTCTGTGTTCCCCTCTTTCTTTTCTCCCCTCACAAGAAAGAATAGGACTGCCTCCCCATTTCCCTGAACTCAGATTAGCTGTTGGCCCCCTTTTTTTAAGGGTGTTGTCATCTACTAGCCGCTGTTTTATTACTTAAGCTCTGGGATCTGTACTTCGATGGTGCTCTGGTTTAGATGTAGTGCGATGTCCAAAAGAGATAGCTCACCTACAATTTCTGCCACTGGTTTCTCACCAATGTTGTTGCTAAACCATATGACTTTTTTTTTTCTTTTGTGGAATAATATTTTTTGTTTTTTAAGGGGGGTGAGGCTGTCCTGGTGACTCTGGAGGAATGGGGCTGTCAAATGGCAAAAAAGCATCATAAAGTAACATTGAAGTAGTTAAAACAATTTTATTCTAAATCTACTGGAGCCAAACCATGGTAATTGTCTTTGGAACATATTTGAAGTTGTTCATTAAAAAAAGAAAACCTCATGAGGTTTCTGAATCATTCTTTTGAGTGAAATCGGGTCTGCCTCTGGAGGAGACAATCAGTGAGTAGTGACTTAAATTTTAGTCTGTTTGCTACACAAAGCTGTTTAATATAGTGTCTGAGTCATTTGTACTGTGGTTATAATACTTTTACACTATTAATCAAAAGTTTAGAATAATTACGTCGTTTTTTTGTTTTTTGTTTCTTTTTATGTTTTTGAAAGTGACTTATACTCGCTTATTCTGCTTTTTTTTATTAAAAAAGTAAAAAAAAAACAAAAAAAAAGAAAGAAAAAAAAAAAAAAAAGGGTTATATTTATTGTTATTTAAAATGACTGTTTTTGTATGTAAATGTAGTCCTAAAATAGTCCTTAAAATAACTGTTTTGATGGCATGATCCATCATCCCTCCGGTCTTCAGTGTCACATGATCAAACCATACATCAATGGAAAGCTGATTTATTCAGCTTTTAGATTGTGCATAAATCTCAGTTTTGAAAAATTGACCCTTATGACTGGTTTTGTGGTCCTGGGTCACATATGTATACACACACACATATATATATATATATATATTACAGTTTCCATACGTTTTAAAAATTACAGTTGTAAAAATTACAATTACAAAACTATTAAGCATTAATAATATAATAATATAATATAATATAATAATAATTTGTATATATTTTTATTTTCAAAAAAAGTCAGTTTTTAACAGTTTTCACAGTCAAACTGCAGTTGGGTTATTTTGATTAAGTAAAAATTAAAAAAATACAGCTAACACAATAAAAAAAAAACTATAAAAACGTGATTTTAAAAAAAAGAACATGATTTTTGAAAAAAAAAAAGTTATCTACTACAAACTCTTTATATATATATATATATATATATAAAGTATATATAAGTGCAGTAAAGATATTTATAACGTTATTAAAGATTTATATTTCAAATATATGCAGTCACATACACGCACACAAATAAAAAAAAATTATAAAGTATAACAGTTTCCATAAAACTATCAAAAAATATTAAGCAGCAAAACAGATTTCTACATTGATAGTAAGAACCGTTGTTCAAAGTAAGCTTTAATCAAAAATTTCTGAAGGATCATGTGACTCTGAAGACCGGAATAATGGCTGGTAAAAATTCTGCCTTGCCATCAAAAGGATAAATTTCATTTTAAATTATATTTCTACAAAACTCTGATTCGCACTCACATAAAACAAACTTCTCTTTTCGCTTTATTGATCTATCACCAGAGGACAAAGACACAAACGTTCGACTCGCAGGCCTTCTTCAGTGTGTAGTTCCACAACTTGTACAACTATCTTAAATTATATTGAAACTTAATTGTAATAATTGTAATTGTAATAATATTTCCCAGTGTTACTGTTTTTCCTCCCGTACTTTTGATCAACACAATCTTTTTGAGCATAAGATCCTTATTCAAAAAAAAAAAAAAAAAAAATAATTATTTTAAACTATTGCTTGGTGGTTTATATATATGATTTCATGTTGCTTTCATTTTTAAAAGTCAAAAGCTTCATTAACTCTAATTGCATTGCAAAGAGCAACCAATATTTTTCAAAAGAAGTAAATAAATAAACGAATAATTCCCCTTTTGTGCGTCATGGAAGAAAGTCATCCTGATTTAGAAGTGAGTAACGTGAGAGTGAGTAAATGATGACATAATTTACATTTTTGGGGTGAATTAAACACACATGTGTTCACATGTCATTTTGGACGCTTGATGGATCGCTAACATTTAGCTTTCTCACTCTCTGTGTGCGTGCGCACAAGAGTGCTTTAAGACAAAAAGAGAACTTCATGGAGTTCACTTTTTTGTGACCTAATGTGACTCCCTCTTTGTTCTGAAAGGTAACTAATAGAGAATCATGATGAGGGAGCATCCACTCATCAGTGTCTATGGTCATTTTTTATTCATCTTATATATTCACACATTAGCTGGAGGGGCTTCTCGGAATTTTTTATTTTCTCATTTTCTGAGCTGTCCTTTTATCAATGCCAAAGAATATAAAAAGATCATAAAAGATTCATTTATACACACAAAAGCACCTTAAAACACTTTTCGTTCGCCTTCTACATGCGTTCAACGCGTTAAACAGACACACACCAGTAAAATCTTTCCTTGCAATCAACATGTCTATGCATAAAATATTTTCCACGCACCATTTTTCATGGCTGTGGGCTGAAACAGCTGTAGTTAGATGCATGAATACTGATAGGGCCAATTGTACAGAGTGCAGTTGCAGGTGTGCAGGTGAACGCTCTGTTTGGCAGTTGCCTGACATGTTTCTTCTCTTTAGCATGTGGAGTGCAGACAAGCTCATGAATAACAGGTCTGATGAATGGTCTGAGCAGGCTTAGCACTAACTTCTACAGCACCTGCTTCTGTGTTGCACCCCACCACGAAGCATGCATGTGTGTGTGCGTGCCTGACACAAACTTACCAGAATAGCTATTGTGTGCGCTGACAGCTGTGCGCACTGTTTTAGACAAATAATTCATCTGTGCTTGATGAAAAACAGGCGCGTGTATGTATTTGAGTTACGTGATGTGCGAGCCTCCACTTCAGCAGCACATTAAGTCAAGTTACTTTTGATGAAGGACGTTTATTATGATGTTAAAAACCACTAGAAGGTTAAAAAGATCAATCAGGCTGACTTAAAATATACATATATCTATGATGTTATAAACATATTTCTAGCAGTATATTACAGTGCTATTCTCAGTCCAAGAGCTTCTGGTTTATTTATGTACGGCAGCGTTGTAGAGCAAAAGAAGGATGTGACTACACAAGGATGATTTCTAAAAGATGGCTGTCTAAGAGCACCGTAGAGTTCCCAAGCATTTTTTTTTTTTTTTTTTTTTTTGTTTAAAGCAGCCGACATCATGTTCTGGAACATTCTCTCTCTCCTTCTCTCTCTCCTCTCGTAACGGCTGTGGTCGGCCCGCTCTCGGCCCGTGCCAACTACCAATAACCATATTCCAGGAAAGAGCTCCACATGTTCAATTATATAATTACATCATCTCAGATTTAGACAGATGTCCCATAATACGTTTCAAATGCAATCAGCCGCACTCGTTCCCCACATAATGCATTTGGAGAAGAAAAATGATGTCCGCTGAGCATAAAACAGATCATATTTGTTGTGTTGGTGCTTCTGTTGCGCGCACTATTGATATTGTTATTATTAGTATCGCCGCAAGCTCCATTTAGTATTTTTGTTAGTAACATCAATGCGTTTTTATGGTGACTGCTTAAAATAGGTCCTTTTATCATGGCAGCGTATATGGAAATGCGCCAAACAATAAACATACCCACAGACAACTAATTGCCTAGTTAGAGAAACAACATAATAGGATGAGGATTTTAATATGAAAATCCACAGCGATTGCGCTCCCTACCTTGAGTCCTATTGTTATCCTCCAGCCTCAGTTCTCGACCAAACTAGTCTTTCCCGCTCAAATCCTGACAGTTTTAAAGCATATCTCCTCTCATTGTTCGGCAGACAGCGCACAAATCCCTTGAGCCTTGAGTCCAGTCCAGAGAACTTAGAATGAGTAATTGTTTTCTTTAGAGACAAAGCTGAACTGTAGTCATACTATAGTAGTGGATAAAGAGAAAGACTTGTTATTTATTTATTATTTTTGTCAGCGGTTAAGCTGCTCATGGACACTGTTTTGGCCACACAAGAGCTGTGGGCTCAGGTTGGAAAGTAGTAGTAACATAATTGGTCCAGTTACAGTTTCAGTACTGTTCACTGTATAGGTCTTCTTTTAAGATTGGGCCTGTATAGATCTAATCATCGGGTAACACTTTACAATAAGGTTTCATTTGTTAAACTTAGATTGAACTAACAATTAGCAATATTTCTATAGCATTTATTGATTTTTAATAATGTTAATCTTAACATTTTATAAAAATACTTTTAAGATCACAAATTGTATCTGTTGACTGACATGAACACAAACATTTCATTAACTAACATTAAAGTCATAGTTCACCCAAAAATGAAAATTCTGTCATTAATTATCATTCATCCTCAGAACACAAATTAAGATATTTTTGATGAAATCCGAGAGCTTTCTGACCCTGCACAGACAGCAACGCAACTGACACGTTCAAGGGCCAGAAAGGTAGTAAGGACATCATTAAAAATAGTTCATGTGACATCAGTGGTTCAACCATAATTTTATGAAGCTACTTTTTGTGTGCGATGAAAACAAAAATAATTTCTTCTGTGTCAGTCTCCGCATGGACTGTTTTATGATGTCCTTACAACCTTTCTAGGCCTTGAACGTGGTAGGTGCGTCTAGTGTTAATTTTGTTAACGAAAACTATGATGAAAAATGTCCGTTGATGCGCTTTTTTCCCGTGACTAAGATGAAGGTGAAGACAAAATGTTATTGCCGACTGCTGTACACACTGCTGCTATGCAAGCTTTCATGTGTGCAGACATCCAGACATAAAGAGTTCAAATCCCCAGATTAGAGCTTCCTGGTGTTTTGCTTATTTTAAGCAACCTGGAAACCATGCGTGCAAACTAGCTCTTCATTGCAGAAGCGCAGGGCTCTACAGTGCGACCATTTCGTTACTTATAATGGACCTTTGTGAGATTGCGATGAAGTAAGATGAGTGACAGCTTTTAGTGATTTTTAAGGGAGTTTGTAAATGTGATATTGATTTAATAGAACAGTTAAATAAACAAGAAGTTAATATTAAGTGACTTAAATTGTCTGACTATAACACTGTTGCCTGATTTTGCTTTAATTTGTTGTTAAAAATAGTTTGAAACAAGTCACAGCTGAGCCGCTGTGCACCTCCATTCAAACACAGTGGTGTTTAGTTTATGAATGAACGTGCGTTTTTAAGCGAATCTAGTGAATCAATGATTCAGTTTCCCGTTCATAAAGACAGTTACTTGCTTTATTCCTGAATGAATCAGCCATTCAAATTAATCAAATGAATGAATGATTCCGTCAATAAAACATTGACTTTCCTACACCTACTAAATTTTAGTTTCATTTTTAAAGTATCTTTTCAGTTAAGTCATTTAATATTTCTATATTCAAAATTTTATATTTAAAACATTAATCTCAGCATGAATTTATTCATTTGATTGCACTCATGCCACCTCTGAGCCTTATTATACACAGAAAAATACACCTACAAGCTACTTTTGTGTTGTTTTGTGCCACCTCTGTAGTACAAATTAATTTTGTTAATACTGATTTCATTTGATCTGTAACTTCTACTTGTTCTTATTCTGTTGTTTTAATTGGAAATTTTAAAAAGCTTATAAAATATAATGTGTAAAAAAAATTACATAAAAGACGACTTTTAATAAAGTTAGAAAAATGCCATTGCAAAGGTAAAAACAAAATTCCTCTGTAAATCACTTGAAGGAGTCAAATATCACCTTGTAATGGGAAGGCTAATTTTTTAATCAGATTTTTAAGTTATGAGCACAAGTGCTCCTAAAAAGAAAAGTAAGCGTAGAGCCTTGAAGCGCCGACAATGATCTGAAAGCACAGACAAACAAGCTTGAGTTTAGTAATCTAAATGACAGTGTCACTCAGTCGGGTCTGTGTTATGTAATAGATCTCGACTATATTGCAATTAAATATTGTAAATATTGCCATTAAAATGTTAAATATTGATATTGTTTGCTGAGTAAATGCACTTACTCAACCGCTGTTGTTTTATTAGAGAAATAGGCTGTTCCAATTTGGAATTAGTGGAATTAGTATTAGGAATTTCACTGTTATAATATTTTTCATTTGTTTTACCAGTTTTCATAATGTAGACTGAGAGACTGCATAAGTCTTTGGTATTAATTCATATAATAAAAAGCCTATAACAAATCAGTACTAGATGAGGACAAATAAACCATGTGCATGAGTCAACTATTGATTTGTGCCTACTGGTGAAAGTGCAATACCTGAAATGCAAAAGTTAATTTCTCAAATGACAACAATCATTACAATTATAATTTTGAGTAAAAATATTCTTTATCAGTTATACAGCATGACGAAGATTTCATTGATTAAAACCTGACTAAAATGCTTAGACATTTCATAGACCAAAACGTGATTAAACAAAAACAGGATTGACTATTGGTTGACTAAATATGATAACTAAAATGTACCTTTGAGTAGGAGTAAGACTAGATTAAATATGGCTGCCAAAATTAAAACTACTGTATGGTTAATTAATAATAATCTTATTGCTAGACTAAAATGTTGAGACTTTTAGTTGATATGATAAATATGATATATGATAAAAAAAAAACTAACAAGGACAATTAACTAAGACTAAAATTGAAAATAGCTGATGAAATGAACACTAATGCTGTCTACACTCTAAAAACTGCTGGGTTAAAAACAACCTAGCACTGGATAAAATATGGACATACTCAGCGATTTGGTTGTTTTGACCCAGCGGTTGGGTTAAATGTTTAACTGGGTCAAAACAACCAAATCGCTGAGTATGTCCATATTTTATCCAGTGCTAGGTTGTATTTAACCCAGCAGTGTATGCAGGCTCAGAAAGCTCTCAGATTTCATTAAAAATATCTTAGTTTGTGTTCTGAAGATGAACAAAGGTCTTATTTTTTTTAATCAATATGAGGGTGAGTAATTAATGACAGAATTTTCATTTTTGAGTGAACTATCCCTAATACCTTCCGTAAAACTATATTGCTGCTATTAGTTCATGTTAGCTAATGAATTAACTAATGTTAACAAATGAGACTTATTGTAAAATGTTACCAAAGTGGTTTTGTGAAATGTGGCTTATCTTAGAAAGCATTATTTTTGGTTATAAAAGCCATATAACTGAGCTTGTAAACAGAGACGAAATCATTTAAATAGCATTATTCTTTTAAAGGCCAGTGTTTTGTGCTCCACTGATGACTGATAAGAAGGAATTGAAATGATATGAATAAGACTTAATATGCACCATTCAGCTCAAAACAGCATCTTGACAGGTTGAAGATAACAACATTGATGAGCAGCTGAATGACAATTGCGTAAATAATATGCTCATCTCACTTTTTTTTTAATCATAGTAACAATTCCAAAATGGAGTTGTTGAATTTTGTGATTGAGTCTGACAGGAGAATGGAAATGGTGGTGAAACATTTGAAAGGTGACCTTTACAGACGAGACTCTTAGGACAGACCGGCACAAAGCGGCTGCTTCATTCGTAAACCCGTCTCCATTTGTCACATGAAAATGTAGAAAAGAGAAAGAGCGAGAGAAAAGAAGCCTATTTAATTAAAGGTAGATGTCCTCTTCCATAGCAACCGACGATATATCAGCTCACCTGCACGGCCACCTCCCATTGTGCAGGAATCAGATAACTCCACATGCTAATCACAACAGCCGGCCCCCGCTGTGAATAACACCGCTGACCACGGCGTTGACGTGTCCCCCCCTTGCTCTCTCGCTACGCACACTCCAGTGGTCAATTACACCCTCAAGGCAGCTCAGTAAATACTAATCATTTCCTCATGAAGACAAAAACTGTCCGTTTTTGTTAGCTGTCACTTTGGCTTCCCAACAGATCACACGGGTTATTTCTCTAAAGGTGTTGAGTTATAAAAACCGCATGCAAAGCTGTTCCACATGGGACGGAGGGAGTGAGTCACATTACGGACGTGACGGGACGTGAGCCGAGCAGCTTGAGTCAGAGAAATATTGTGTAATTAGATCTGATTGGCGCTTTTTTTTTCAGTAAAAACAAACCCTCACTCATGTACAGTGAATCTATAAGAGGCCCAAATATCCTCGGGGACTGAGCGTCAATGATTCTTGCCTCGTAAGCAGACGTGTAAAACTCATCATGTTTTCTAGCATGTCTTGTATATGAATTGAAATTGAAATAAAAGTTAGTTTTGTGTCTTTTAGAATTTGCACACATACGTGAATTTGTTTTATTGTTTTATTATATTAATGAACAATGCATGTGTTCATTTTTACCTTTTATGTAATCAGAAATATAGTAAATATAGTAATATTGTGAAATATGATTACAGTTTAAAATAACTGTTTAATGGCAGAGCTGAATTTCAGCAGCCATTATTCCAGTCTTCAGTGCCATCTGATCCGTCAGAAATCATATCAATATGCTGATTTGCTGCTGGGGAAACATTTTATTATTATCAATGTTGAAATCAGTTTTCCTGGTTAGAAAGATAGAAAGAAAGAAAGAATTGTATTATTCAGTAAGTATGCACTAAATCGATATAAAGTGACAGTAAAGATATTTGTAATCTTACGTAAGAGTTCTATTTCGAATAAATACTGTTGTTTTAAATTTTCTATTTATCAAAGAATCCAAAGAAATATAATTAAGCTCCAAATCACCGTATTATAATAATTTCTGAAGGAACATGTAACACTGAAGACTGGTGTAATGGCTGCTAAAAAATAAGCTTTGCTGTCAGATAAATAAATTTAATTTTAATATTACGTTAAAATAGGAACTGCTATTTTAAATATGTATTTATAAAAGAATTGCTTTATTTTTATGTATTATATATAACTAGTAAACAATATATAAATTAACTTAGTGTATGTATTATGGCTGTCAGTCGATTAAAAATTTTAATATAATTAATTACATGGATTGTAATTTACAATTTACCTAATTAATTGCAAAATAGAAAAAATAAATAAATAAAATAATTTAAAGCTATTTTTGTGTTAAATGACAACGTATCAAGGAAACATTACAGATTGTAGCTTTAGAATGTTTATTACACATAAACATTCCAATGTAAACTATGGAACATAAAAGAAGATCATTTAAGAACCATCTCAGTATTTTTTTAAAAATTAATGAAAGTCATGGCAACCAAAACAGCTTTGTTACCAACAGTCTTCAAAATACTTTGTTTATATACTTAATGTATAATTTATTTATTTATTTATTTATTTATTTATTTATTTTTAATGAAATGATGCTCTAAATAAGAAATTAAATCTGCCAGCAGGTGGTGGTCAATGTCTTTGAGTCATTATATTTATTCAGTTTGTTCAAACGGCTGATTCATTTAGGAATGAAGTAAATGGCTTTCTTTATAAATGGTACTTTGAATCATTGATTCACACGATTCATTCAAACGCGGATTCATTCAGAAACTAAACGCCGCTGTGTTGCTCTGAGACGCACAACAATTCTGCTATGACTTCAAAGGTAATGTGTTCTCTGCAAAATTGAGCAAAAACACTTAAATTAGTGTTTAAAATAACACAATATTAACTTATTTACCGAACTGTTGTATAAAATCACATTTAAGCTCATAACTGCATTTGTGGAGTTGTTGCCCTGCATCATATTTGTATGAAATATAAGATGATGTACAGGTCTGAGGGCGGGGCCAGACCTGTTAACTGCGGTAAAATATTTTAATCGCATTATTTTTTTCCATAACTAATTAAGTAAACGCGTTAAACTGACAGCCCTAGTATATATACTTATTTTATTCATTGTTGTTCATTAATAAAAGGGATATTTAAAGCACACTTATACATAAATGCAAAGAGTCATGTTCTCACGGGGAGCCAGGTTTAAGTTGGGCCTACGGCGTGTCCCACTTCCTTTCTTATCCCCTATACTTTTATGTCAGCTCTATGTCCTATAAAGTAAAGGCTAAAAGCCCATAAATTAAAAGGAAAATGAAAAAAGCGAGAGAGCGAGATATCTCGGGTGACTTTACATTAGTGTTGTTTGATAGCAGATGAGCGAGTTGTCCCTATTCAGAGTCAAATTCAAATGTATGAACACACTAATAATAGGCTTTCAGCAGGTAATATTCATCCTCTGTTAGACATAAGTAGGCCTAATATACGTAGAATCTGAAGGGCTCTTCCCAGCATCTTAAAACTAGGTCGAAAGTCAGCTCTGTCACTGGAGACTGAGAACAGCCCTGTATTAACATAATGAGACATATCACGTCAGTAGGTTGCAGATTGCATCTTTCATTCGTTGGCATGTAGCTTGAAAGGTCATCCGGAGCTCCGTCACCAAGAACCTCTCGGAAAACTCCCAGGATGGCCAGATTCGCAGTGATAAACGCAGTGCTTTTAGTAAGACGATACGTGTAGCACCCATGTAGGCCCGTACCTATGGGGCTCAAGCTGGAGCGTCGTCCCACAGCCGCAGCGTAAGCATCGAATTACCCCTCTCTGCTACAGCCTACAACAGCCCCTCTGTGAAATGACATCACCGCCAGTGCGTACCTGCTAGTGATTACTGTCTCCTCAAGCAAAATGCTTCCAGCCATCTATTACTGCATAGCGCCATATGAGTTGAATCATTACAACATTTTCTTTTTACACTCTGTGCCAACTTACTTTAATGGGAACCCTTTTTCCACAGCCCTGTTGTTTTATTTTGCCGACCTGTTGTTTGTGCTCCAAAATTAAAACCATGGTACGGCCTAAGTGCGCTGTAATAATGTGATCTCCGTTTTCTTTTTGGCTCCCGGCACTTGTTTTTTTTTTTTTTTTTCAAATTCCTCTTAGAAAGCAAGCCTCTCCACAGGGAAAATTAAACAGAAACTTTATACCTTTCTTTTTAAAGGAATCTAATGTGCGTTCCTTCTCAAAAGTGTCAGTCAAACTCCCACTTGGTGGTCTGGACTTGCGATCGTCTACGTAGAGACTGACGCTGACAGCTGTAGCGGTACATGGCAATTATTTTAAGAGGAAAAAGATTACAGTGCTTTTTATCAATTAAAGTAATAGTTCATAAACGGCCATAATGCCTCTAGATAATATCCTACCTGAAAGCGAAACATTATTCCAGTCCGACAGTGTTTGACATAATCTGTCTTTTGTTATTAAATGAAGCGCGGCAAATTAAATCTAATGATTTCTGTGTGCATACTTGGAATGATTTTTAAACAGTTGTGTTTTTTTTTTTTTTTTCAGCCAAAAATCATAAACAGAATGGAGCACATTAAATGTTTGATTACTTGCTGAGTTCACATCATGTATGCTTCATTTATCATCAGCCGCTGAAGTTTTAATCATCAGTCTTTGTAGAATATTTACTCACACAAATGAATGCAAAAGGACTCAATCAATCTTTGGAAGAAGAACAATGTGAGATACACTAAAGCAATTCAATTCAATTCAGTTATTGTAAAACTAAAATGTAATATTATTGACATAGTATGTAATGTTTTTAAAGAAGTATTTTCTGCTCATCAAGGCTGCATTTATTTGATTAAAAATACAGAAAAAAGGGAAATATTATTGCAATTTAAAATGGTGGTTATCTATTTTAATATACCTTAAAATAGAATTTATTCCTTTAATCAAAAGCTGAATTTTCAGCATTATTACTCCAGTCTTTAGTATCAAATGATCTTTCAGAAGTCATTCTAATATGCTGATTTATTATCAGTGTTGAAAACAGTTGTTGGAATTTTTTTTTTTTTTTTTTTTTTTTTGGAAACTTTGATACATTATACAGGATTTCTCAATGAATAAAACATTAATAAAATTTAATAAACAGCATTTATTTACTAGAGATATCTTTTGCAGCAGTGTACACTACCGTTCAAAGTTTAGAGTCGGTATTCTTACTTTTTTTTTTTCTTTTTTTTTTAGTTAATTAATTAATTATATTATTCAACAAGGATGTGTTAAATTGATAAAAAAAACTTACATTGTTAGAAAAAAAAATTGTATTTTGAATAAATGCTGTTCTTTTTAATGTTTTATTCATTAAAGAATAATGAAAAAGAATGAAATGAAGAATGAATGAGAAAAATAAATAAAATAAATAAATAAGCAGCACAACTGTTTCCAACATTAATAATAAATCATCATATTAGAATGATTTCTGAAGGATAATGTAACACTGAAGACTGGAATAATGTCTAAATCAGCTTTACATCACAGAAATAAAGTATATTTTAAAGTATATTAAAGTAGAAAACTGTTATTTTAAATTGCAATAATATTTCAAAATATGTGTTTCTGTATTTTTGATCAAATAAAAGTAACTTTGATGAGCGTAAAATACTTCTTCAAAAAACATTAAAAATCTTACCGATCCCAAACTTTTGAGCGGCAGTGTAATTGCGTAATATCATATTAGTAATACAGTTTATTTATTTATTTACTCATTTATTTATTGTTTGATCCAGTCAATTGTTTGAACGTCACTGCATCCTGTTTCCCACAAATTTATAAACAGGACAAGCACTTAGCTTCCAATCTCCATGGCATCGCTTCTGTAAATGGAAAGTGGTTTATTGTGTCTGCTTAAACACAAACAGTGCTGGTCCAGTCTGTAAAGTCATTTCTGTAGGATTCAGAAATTAGATCAAATCAGTTTATGATGGCAACAGTTGATTTGCGCTTCTACTTCCTGTGTTTAGACTGGCCTCTGATACACACACGATCTCCCACATGCACATCACTCACTTTGCTGGCACTTTCTCAATACCCCCATCCCATAATAGGCCCACCCTTGGCTGGAATGCCCCTGATACTGTATGTGTGTGTCTTGTCTGATTTTCTTTTATTGTGTTTGCGTTGTCACAACTTCTCACGTCTTTTCCATTACGTGTATGTACGTGTTTTTTGGGTATGTTTGACCTTCTTGTGAATTGTTGTTGCAAGCTTAGTGTGAACGATTCAATTGCTCATCATGACAAATCTTACAGGAATGCCACAGATAGCTGGATGTTCAGCCAAACCCCCATGCATCTTGGCTGAACTAGTCCCCTCAGTTATAAAGTGTCACTGTGAGGAAAGACTTGCACGAACTTGACTGTATTCTTTATTAGGCTACATATGGATTTACTCTAAGATGCTGTATTGATTGCACAGGTTAATGAAGAACAAAGTGTGAGGCAAACAGTTGAAAGAGAGCAAGACCTCAATATACAGGGGGAAAAAAAACAATCAAACAGAAAATCCAATCAAGTATCAAAGTGCAACAAAACGAAGAGTAAACGTCTCAGGGCGAAAAAGCTGAGTATGTCGAAGAGAGCGAGACTAGAATCATTGTCCAAGTCTTTCAATGTCTCAACACTAATCTACGAGGAGAAAGGAAAGCGAGAATGGATGCATTCCATCTAGTGCCGTCTGTAACATGTGCCAGGTAGAGCGGGAACAGGTTAAATTAATCAGCTGCTCTTGTTGCTCTGCTCAATTCAGATGTAGGTACAGCACAGACCCGTATCTGCAGATGGGGTCAGCCATGAAATATGGTGTGATATTGTCAAATTGATGGAGGTCAGAGAATAAAGGGAATGAATTTATCATGGCTTGTGCATGATACATGGAGCAGTATAGCTAAAGCGCACAGGGCAGGCGTTTGTGTTAGGAGAGTGAAAGCGGTCTTGATACACTATTTTCTCTCCCCGCTGCAAGCATATTATTAAAAAGCTCAGTTTGGTAAATTGAATGGGCGTACTAGATTACACGGAGCTCCTAAAAAAGGGCCCATGACAATATGGGAGTCAAGTTTTGAAGGGAAGGAGGGAACAAATTTACTGGTTTTGATGGCACGACATGACAAAGGCTTAGTTCCTTATAAATAATAATTGGTGCTCAATTATTATTATTATTTATAGTTGAGGTCATAAGTTTACATACACCTTGTAGAATCTGCAAAATGTTAATTATTTTACCAATATAAGAGGGGTAATTCAAAATGCATAGGTTTTTTCACATTAAAGACGTTTACATATAGTCCACAAGAGAAAATAATAGTTAAATTTAGAAAAATAACTTGTTGGAAATAACTTGAACAGTTAAACTGCCCGCTGTTGTTCAGAAAAATCCTTAAAGTCCCAAAAATTCTTTGGTTTTTCAGCATTTTTTGCCTGTATGATTGCCTGTATGATTCTGAGATCCATGTTTTCACACTGAGGACAACTGAGGGACTCATATGCAACTATTACAGAAGGTTCAAATGCTCTCTGATGTTCCAGAAGGAAAAACGATGCATTAAGAGCCAGGGGTGTAAACTTTTGAACAGAATGAAAATGTGTACATTTTTCTTATTTTGCCTAAAATTGCCTAACAGAAGACTTTGTTTCCCAGAAGACAAAATATGTTAAATTTATCATGATCCTCAAATTCCAAAAGTTTTCACCCCCCAGCTCTTAATGCATTGCATTTCCTTCTGGAGCATCAGTGAGCGTTTGAACCTTCTGTAGTAGCTGCATACGAGTCTTACTCAGGCCAGTTCTAAATAAAAAATAACATGCATTTTGTATGATCCCTCTTTTGGTAAAATAATTAACATTTTGCAGATTCTGCAAGGTGTATGTAAACTTTTGACCTCAACTGTATATGGTATGTAGAAGAGTATTTAAATTAAAACTAATTTAATTTATTTATTTACATTATGATTAGGCAACAATAAAATAAAATGAAAATTAAAAAAAAATAAAAATAAAAGTGTTTTGGTGCAAACTTGATGGAAAAAAAATACTTTTTTACAACAGTGAGTTTGAAGAGTTTATTTATTTATTTATTTTTGACGATTCTTTTTTCCCCCTCTTATCATTTCCTCTGTGTAACAACAAAAATTGACATTTTTTTATCCACCCTTTGTCCTGTGTTTCTGTGGTAGGACAACACATGAATTTTGAATCTTGTTGTTTGTTTTTGAAAAGGATATCGAGCTGTGGACAATCTAAAGAAAAGTTGAGACAGAACATTGTTTCTGTGCTTTCGACTACTGATGACAACCACAACAACAACCTCTCAGCAGAACATTAAAAAAGTCACATTTCAGCACCAGATCGCCTCCCATTATAGTACCCATTAACAAAATGAAAACTTTAGCTCAAAAATTGAAAATGTTCCCTTTATATTATATACATTCTTGCTCTAAACTATTTCATAAGGTGCTGGAGACAAAATCGACTGTTTCAAAAAGTGTCGACTGCACGACTGCACACAATTTCTGTCCAACCGCAGAAATAAAGAGAAAATAAGAAGTTAAGTCCCTACTGCTCATGTAGCCGAAGCTGCAACCTTTCCCCTTTTCTAATTATTACAGTGTGTTTTGGAGATGACTACAGATGTTTTCTGTTAACGGTAGTTTTGTTTCAATTACGAATGGAAAATAATATGAATGTTGTTGTTTTGTAAATGCACACAAACATTTTTTTATCCATCTGTTTGCATGGAAGCTCTCATGCACCTACCGTCTGCTGCTCAGCTTATCAAAAAACACCCTTTTGGTATTCGCAACATATATGCACACATGTATTCACTTCTCATTCCATGTATGCAATTATAGCAATATTATTTACACAGCATTGTGTACACAGCACTCTGCAAGCTTCTCTGGCACATGAACACACGTAACCCCCCGTAGTGAAATAACCAGTGATGTGCATCTGCAGAGCCCGATGGTCACGTGACACATCTGGAGGTTTCCAGTTCTATGCCCTAGTTGGCTGGAGATGAGGGGGACCTCACAGCCTAGAGAGAGAGAGAGAAAGGGATGACATTGACTCGTCCTAACACTTCAGTGGTCGTGTGAGGGATGCTCCCATGGAGGTGGGGGGAGGGCTATTTCTCACTGGTTCACAGTGCAGCACCGTCAGTGCACCGTCCTAGCGTACATGTGCCAAAACTTAGACACTCCCACACGTCCACGTTGACGGCAGAGCTCCAGACAATAATTAGGAGAGGGAACGGGCCGCGTGTGTGAAGGAACGAGTGACGCAGATATGCATTAATATGTATTATGGACTATTTATTACTCACGTCACTGTTGTGCAGCAGGTAGGGTTGTATGGGCATAGCCGTCACACGCAGAGCTCAGCGCCTCTGTGTGGATATCTGCTTCTAATCTCCTATTCTGGTGCAGTGAGTTGTGCTTGCCAGCTGAGTGTCTGTCAGCGTGCAGGACAAGAGGGAAGTTTTGCATTTGTGGACACTCAGGGACAGGATGTGGACGGCTCTGTATGTAGTCAAGCATGGAGCGAAGTCAGGGTCTGTCACTGCCAGCATCTGCTGCCCACTCGAGGCCGCCCCAGAGGCACTGACCAAGCGGCAGCCGCTTTTCTCTCTCTCATACACACATACTTAAATACACACTGGGCCAGCACCAAAGAAGTAGGAAGGAACATGTATTCTCCTTCTTCTTCTGGAGTTTTGTTCTCATCTGTTGGATTGTGACCCAGTACATGTATTATCCAATGATACAGTAATAACAGTAGCATGTGAAATATTATTACAATTTAAAAAAGGCTGTTTTTTAAATTGAATATATTTTAAAATGTAATTTATTCCTGTGATGGCAAAGCTGAATTTTCAGCATCATTACTCCAGGCTTCAGTGTCACATGAACCTTTAGAAATCATTCTAATATGCTGATTTGCTTCTCAAGAAACATTTCTTTTTATAATTATCAGTGTTAAAAAACAGTCTAAACTTTTTTACTTTTCTGGTGTTCTCAAAAATGGAAGTCGTCACAGTTGGGTAAACTTCTATAGTGGTGAATGATAAAAAATATAATAAGTAGGGCTGTCAGTCGAAATGTTTTATCTAATTAATTACATGATGTGTTGATTAATGAATCTAATTAATCACAAAATAAATTCAGGGTTAAAAAATACCCACAAAAGATTATTTAAAGCAATTTTTCTGTTAAATGACAAAGTATCAAGTAGACATTACAAAGTGTAGATGTTATACATAAACATTTAGGCTGTAGCGGCCTAACATAAACTATGGAATATAAAAGAAGATCATTTGAGAAACAACGCAGTACTTTTGAGGCATGGTAACCAAAACAGCTTTGTTACCAACAGGCTTCAAAATAATTTCCTTTATGATCCACAAAAGAGGTTTGAAACGACATGAGGGTCAATGATGACAGAATTAAGTTTTTTGGGGTGAACTATTCATTTGATGTTTTTATTATTATTATTTATTTAATGTTTTTTTATGAAATTATACTCTAAATAAGAAATTAATTCTGCCAGCAGGTGGCGGTAAAGACTTTATGAGTAATTCACTCATTCGAATTATTCAAATACCTGATTCATTCAGGAATGAAGTAAATGGCTCTCTTTATAAATGGGTTGAACCATTTATTCACACGATTCGTTCAAAACGCGGATTTAAAAACTAAGGTGTGGTGGTCAAAGATGCACAACAGTTCTGCTATGGTTTCAAAGGTAATATGTTCTCTGCAAAATTGAGCAAAAACACATAATATTGTGTTTAAAATATAACAGACTATCAACTTCTTGTTTACTAAACTGTTGTATAAAATCACATTGAAGCTGGTGATAGATCGGGACAAAATCAGCACTCATGTCATATTGCTCTGCCCTGTGATATCATGTGAAATGTGATATATATATATATATATATATATATATATATATAAACATGAGAAAAAACACATACAGGGGATTTTTTTAATTTCTTTTTTTTTTTTTTTTTGCACAAATATTTTGAATTTTAGGACATAACTGCATTTAATGAATTGCTGTTGCCCAACATCATCTTTGGGGGTGGGGTCAGCGCGTAAACTGTGTTAAATATTTTAATCACGTTTTCATAACTAATTAATTAACGCGCTAAACTGACAGCCCTAATTATAACTATAATATATATATATATATATATATATATATATATGACATTTATATGACTTTAAAAAAGAGGGAAAAAAATGAGAGACTAAATATGTTGGTCAGAAGAGAAAAATGTCTAATTTGCCTTGACTCCCTCAGCTGTTGTATTAGAAACTCATTTTGCAGTGTAATATTATGTCATTTAAAGGCAATATATCACAAATGATAGTGTTACATTTATTTTATTTATTTTTAAGTTGAAAATATTAAAAACCCCAGTAGATATTGTTAATAAACCATTGAAATGCAACATCACAGTCCGTGAATTTTTTTTGTGGGAACTTTATTTATTTATTTACTTATTTATTTTGTGCCAGGATTGTTTAATGAATAAATAGTTTAGAAGATCAGCATTTATATAACATAAATCCCTTTTTTCCATTATAAATATTTTGACTGCTCTTGTACAGTTCTATTAAATTAAGTTAATGTATTCTTGCTAAAAAAAAGTGTTAATTTCTTTTTTTTAAAAAAAACTTACTGACCCCAAACTTTTTAACAGTAGTGCGTGTATTTTGGTATCGTGTTGTGTCGCCACTTGATGTCCCGTATAAAATCTGGGACCTGAAGGGAAACAAGTTGAAAATTACATCTTTTGTTTATGTGCTCGCAACTTGTGTGCAGCAGGTGAATGGATCTGCATCCTGGACTGCATTTCTCCAATCTGGACCCCCAGGTGTGTGAGTGTGTGCGCGTCTGCGGGTTGGATGGTGGGTATGTTTCGGTGTGGGTGGAAAATTGGGCTGTGTGCGAGGGGGTGTTTGTGTCCTGCAGTGGGAGAAAGAGAAAAAGCGAGTGAGAGTGAGAGAGGAAGTGATGAAGGGTGAAAGCAGGGGGAGATGAGACACTTTGATGATGTTAATTTTGGGTTTATCTCACAGATGGTATGAATGATTTCTGTTTGGTTGGAGCTCATCTAGAACACCAGGGGTCCTTTTATCTTTCCTCCTCTTATTTATTTATTTACCTATTTTATCACCGGACCCCCCCACCTTCACCCCACATCTTCCTGAACACCATTACAACACTTTTGTTTTGATTACCTTGTTAACATTTCACTTCATTGAAAATTTAGTTCCCTTTGTGTTTAGAGAAGAGGCTTCATGTGGATTGATTTTGATAAATGGGAGTCTGAAGAGCAAAATAACCATTCTCTTTATTGAAAATGGCTCCTAATGCAAAGTCAGAACGTAAGTGAAATTTCATGTAGATTCTAGCCAAAGGCTGATACCCGTTATAATGGTTCAAGAGAAAACTCAAGTGTTTACCATGTTTACCATTTTAAAAATTTCACAATCTGTTATATATCATTAGTAGGTATACAGAATTTGCCTGCATTTTTTTTTTTGTTTTGTTTTGTTTTCTGGGCAGAGACAATATTCTAGATAATAGATTTAAACATGGTAAAATGTGTTAAAGACTTATTAAAGACATATATATATAGAGAGAGAGAGAGAGAGACAGAGAGAGAGAGAGAGACTGTTCATATATGTACATATATATCCTGTAGCTGTTTAAATAATTTTGAATATTGATATGAAAAGATAATAAGTTGTAGGGGTTGTGTAGAATTTTTTTAAACAACAGCTAAATCTGCTGCGTTTGTGCTTGCTGAATCCATGTGGGGTTGAGCTAATATTACGTTAAAAGTAGAATTTGTTAAAAAATATAGAGCATGCATATAATAATATAAGACGTGATACAAATGTATGGTTTGATAGAGTTGTCTTAATATTATAATATATGTTGCTACTTGCTTGCATCACATTTACTGACAAAGAGAATTATTAATACTGGTTTATTTAGTGTATTTGAATATGCAGAACAAACTATGGGGAAAGTTAAAAAATAAATGACACAAAATAGGCTTTTTGTAATATGATGATCCCCCACAGAACAATTTCATTATGCATAAAAACTGGAATCGCAAACGAAATGTTCCATCTTAAAGCATTGTAGTGATTTAATTTTTGCACAGGAGTGTGATATAGTCACTTACCCTCCTTAGCCTTAGATTGTGCCGACATACCACTCCCTTGTACTTTTGTTCTTCTGGGTGTCAGCGAAATTAATAATTCATACCATTTACAGAGTAACTCTGAAATTAATCCTGACTGAAACTTGAGGAGTGGACCTGATTACATTCATTTAGCTCAGCACATTTAAGCAAGGCTTCTGTGTTACCCTTCAATGTTGACATGTTACATGTGAATTACCGCTAACTTTTGAAATAAACAAAGATGCGTTTTATATATAAAAATGGTTTGTGTTGTTCTGCATACTAAGTTGCAAATATACTGTGAACTCTATGGACAAACAGTCAAAGGCATCTTTAAAAAGTGTGAAACTATAAATGATTTTTTCACGGAAAATACTAAAATAGAAATCTGCCATAGAAACAAGGATGCAGTGAATTTGCGTGAGTTTGGTCGAGGGTAATTGAGTGCTCTCCTGCCTGCATGAAGTGTCGGGGCGAGGATCTCTTCAGGTGTTTTTAACTGAGAAGCACACCACTGCGGGTTAAGCTGGGTCAGGCACCAAAACTTGGTAAAATTGCAGCTGCTACTCCTTTCACTCAAAGTCTTGTGTAGTTACTAAGCTTCACAGGACTTTGTGGAAATATTTGAACTTCACCAGTGTAGGTGCTAGGAGCAGGTGGATGAGGTCAGGGGGCATCGGAGGTTTGCTTCAGTGGCAGTGCCAATTTTAACTTGCAAGACACTCTTTATTCATCTTCAGGATGGAGGCATCTCGCTTTTGAGTTGTTTTTTTCCTTATGTTCTCGTATTCTGTTCACATTCTGTATAATATGAGAAACCTAAGGTCAGTTTAATTATATAATAAAATGTTTCAAATCAGTATATAAAAACAAAACAATATTTCATGTCAATGCATTTACTGAATGATTGATTTTTTGGTTTTTGTTTTTTTAAAGTGGCCATGCAGTGCACAGTGGGCCAGTCATTGTCGCAAAATAAACACAGACACGTTGGTCAGGCTTTCAGCGGGAAGCGGGTTTAGTACTCTTTTCCTAAACACTCCTCAGACGCTTTTTTCTCACATAAAAAAAAATCATTTCAGATCAATATTTCATGTCCACTTATTTATTTGGAAAGTAGTAGTCCGGCGATCATTTTAGCACAATAAACCCCTTCAGGGTAGTGTTACCTTATTGAGGCTCAATTTGCAATATATATATGTTGGTGTTGGGGAATATGAATGGTTATGGCAGTGTACGGCTGTAATGTGCACCTGCACTGGCTTCATAAATGTGACAGAACTGGCAACCGTTCTAATTGAAAATATTATTAAATATCACATACTATATATAATGTAGCAAAATGAACATGTTAGAAAAAAAAGGTTATTGAATCGTATTAGATGTATGGCTTTCACTAATAAAATAATATATGCAAAGAAAATATGAATGTTAAAATGATTAAGCAAAATTGTGCATACAAATATGCATTACCAGACTGTTAAAATACATGATGTGCTAAAAAAAAAAAATTAAGAATTGCCTTATTTACAGATAAAATGTTTATTTAACAAGGTAATACATATAATTTTATTTTAGATGCTATTAAAATAATATATTTTTATGTTAAGTATTAATTTTGTAACAGCATTTTTGATTTATTTATTTTAAAAATACAGTAAAGTTCTGGCAGCTGCCATTTTGTTTTTTTTTTTTTTTACCAAAATATTAAAAGTAACTCCAACGGTTAGTTATTTTTCTATTTTTCTTAAACAGGACATCACGCTGTTTTGTGGTATCTTATCCCCTATGTTTTGGATTATGGGGAGTATTAACTTTTAGCATGCAAAATAAGACACTTCCAAGCGCTGTGCTGTTCCTCGATGAGAATGAACTTCGCATCCCGACTGAAAACGTAAAACAGAGCCAAACCCATGAGCTGCTTACAGTCGCTATCAGCCAGAGACACGATGATGACGACGAGCTTGTGAAAGTCATTCATCAGGGTTCGGCGTTAGTCATGGATGACCCTTCATTTATCACTGATCCGGTGCTGGATACAGACACATAGCGCACTGATTGGACGCAGCGGGGGGACCAGTAGCGCTTCACATCCACCGCCGAGCCAGATCCAGAGCTGAGGAAACACACTCTTGCGCGAATTATCTGTACTCTCGCAGCGCTTTCAGGTAGACATGCAGGCGCGCACTCCCGGCTTTGTTGTATCTCTGTGAGGAAACAGCGGCTGCTCGTGTAACTCCGTATCTCGGTGTATCCGGACGGTGGCGGCTGTTATTCGGCATATAGGCACATGAGCGCTGGACACATCGATCACCCCCGACCAGTCTCCTCCGTTTGCTCTTGCGTTCAGAGAGGAGATAGAAACATCTATCTGTCAACATCTGAGTGACTCTTGCGCTCTCCGGACTATCGTTTGGACGGGAGTTGCTGCTTGAAGCGAGTGAGGAGGACTTGTTTTGCAAGAAACATCTCTCTGTTTTGTCTTTCCCTGAAGTTGACCGTCGTTTAGTTAAGTTTTGTCAATGGGATGCTGAAACACATCAACAGCAGGTAAGAGCACCGATGGCCTCAGCATGCGGGAGCGCTCTCACTTATACTCTCGATACTTTTAGCCTTATTAGAAAATAAAACAGGCAGGGTAAATTCATTTTCATTTTTTTTAAAGTTCGGTTTAATTATTATTTTAGTATTTATTATCACTTAATGAAAATTAAAATACATAAATGATTTCGTCGAGTAAAATACATCACTTTCGGATTTATAGTTTAGTCAAGCGCGTTGGTGTAAATCATAGTAAAGACAGTAGGTACACACAGGTTGTAAATGTGTTCACACGCGGTGCGTGTAAGCTTCACTGTAGAGAGACAGAGTTTCACCGACTTCGTCTACTTCATTTCTCTATTGCTTTTCAGTGAAAAATGAAAAATGTGTATGTACAACCCAACAACTTGAACATGAGTGTCATAAAAACTATAAACACTTCTGGCAACTTACGTGTATTTACAGTAATGACGTTCAAAATAAACAATGTACTGCAAGTGGATGATAAAGACGTCAGATCAGAAAATAAATGAAAATAAAGTCGTATATATAAAATAGATATGCTACAAAAATAAATAACATAACATTGCCAGGCTACCTGCATCTATATTACCTAAAAATAACTCATTTTGTATTAATCTTACTGTGTAAGATTGTTTTTTTACAAGCAATGGCAATATTTGAAATACTACAAATATAGTTAGGCTATGAAACTAGTTATATTGAAATTGTTACAGTGTCTTATGTGAACAATATTACAATATCCCACTGCTCAGATTACATGTGTTGAAGTAGTTTGTTAGTGTTTTATACAGACCTGCTTTATCTGAGGGAAACTGCTGTGCACAGCATCAACTAAATCACATTCACATTGTGCAGAAGATGTCTTAAAATAACTGTTTTCCAGAAAATCTGTAATCTTTAACTTCACCTAGTTATTTTTTCTTTGACTACAGTTCTTCTCTTATGTTTGTTTAAGATTTATTCTCAGCTCTGAGTGAATACTCAATGATTAATTATTGGCATTAAAAAAAATTAAATGCTTAGCCGAGTCTTACAAACAAATATTCTCTCGTAAAGTTTTTGCGAGTAATAAAGTACAATTTCACAAAACACTCTCTGGCAGTTTTTTTTTTTTTTTTGGGGGGGGGGGGTTTGTATGTATGTAAGTGTGTTTTCTGAGCAACTTTTTTCTTTTCTATTTTAGCGAAGTGTGTTAATACTTACGTCAGACAATTTATAACATTTGCTTTGATGACTTTGCGACATATTGCTTTGGTGACTTTAATGGCGGTAAGGGTGTCCCTAAATTACTTATAATGTCAAACTGATCTGTTCATAATTGAGCCAAACCCCTAAAGCGCATCACAGAAGTGTAGACTACTCAAACACTCATACTGTATTCTGAAAAGCAATAAGATAAAAAAGAAGGTTATCAGTTACATTTTACTTATGAACACATACCTGAAGGTTGTGTTTCGACAGATAAAGAAGAAACAACCTGACATATACACACACACACTGACTGAAAACAGTGTAGAGGGGAGCATGGTACTGAGGTATCACCATGTACTGTAATTGCGCTGAAAGCTGATACTGACGATAGTGATTGGTGAAAGATTCCTGGCCCATCCTAAATGGTCTTTTGTTTAAATGCTAGTGTATATTGCCCGCTAAAGTCACGGACATGAACGGACATTGCCTCCCGTTGAATCATGCTCTTGGACTGGCCTCATATAGTATGTTCAGTTTTTCAGTATCTGTGTTCAAAAATATGTTTCAGTCTCCTGGTTGTTTTGACCGGTTTAGGCCTTCTACTGAGGGGTTTTAGTGATTTATTTTGTGACGGTATTTTATTTAAGCACATATCTGTTTATTAGAATTCTCTAGTTTAGATCGGGAAGGTCGTTTTGATATTGTAATCTGTGAACGAGACCCATGTTTGCATCTGTTTACTTTTTTTAAAAAAATCATAGAGGTTTTTGGAAATGTATCTGCAAGGATACTATGGGCGATGTATGTAATAATAACGAGGAGAGATTTAGCATTGACTGTGCGTGTGTGTGTTTGTGTGTGTGTGTGTGTGTGTGTGCATGCTGAGAGACCTTTGACTAATCTGAAGTGTAGCTGAAATCAATTTTTGATGTTGCCTTGAACTTGGCCTTTGTTCACTTGAGAGACAGGGAGGGGGAAAGAAACGGACAACAGAAAAACTTAAACTGATTTTATTATTTCACATTAAAGTTGGAGTGATTGATAGGAGCACTTTCAAACTCTGAAGTGTCATTTATATCATGACAGAAAGAGCTTCTTTTTTAAAGACCCGTGGAGGGCCGCAGCGTGTGTGATGCAGAGAGCATGCGCGTGTTTGATCTCACATCAAATAAAGCTGCAAGAAGGCACCATTTGTTACTGTAATGATGCTAATATTGTCACATATAGTGGCCCTCTTTCCCTCATAAAGGCCGGTACAGATGTTATTGGCTGGGGGTTGTCATGGTAATGGGATTCACAGAGGCTGGATTGATTGACAGTAGCTGTCCAGTGCGGCCAGATGTTTTTATCTCCTTGTTGCTTCTGCTTTCACACCTGCTTAAAAGTCAGCATACATATCATTTCATTATTCAAAGCCCAATTAGTCAGAGTCTTCGTTTTAATCATTTCCTGTCAATGGGAGGCATGACAGCTAATTGCAGAAACATTTATTTTCATGTAATTTCATTTTCAAGGCAATAAGACTCTAACATGATTAATAATCGTCAGAAGCACAACGATTGGGAACAGATAAATAGGCATTGTTGTTTTGACACCGGTGTGTGTTTGTGCGGGTGAATGGATGTGAGTGTTCGTATCTCCATACTTCCTTTCTAATGGTATGGGGCTGATTCTCCAGCTTGTTAAATGCAAAGCATGAACAATTGGGAGTCGGGAATTACATGTACGCACGCACACACACACCCCGATGAGGCCTGAATGGCGTGTAACATTTGGAGTAGGCTCATTGCTGCCCAGCCATGCTTAAAGACGGAGACACTGGTGTTTTTGCCGGCAACCCAACACCAACTCAAAGCTCACTGACTTGAGTGCACATGCCAAACGGCAGCCGGAGAACCGCGGGCCTCGTGCCTCTTCCGACGTTCTTTTGTGTGCTTCTTACGTAGGTGCAGAGAGGTGAGGAAGCAAATAATGTTTGTGACTTGCGTGACCGGATGGAATGCTATGCGCGGCCTATGCGAGGCTTAATTAAAACGTCACGCGCCAGCTCGAACTTATTGATGTGCCACCGTTGTGCCGCCTAATTGACACTTTGAGGGATGCACTTTCACTCGTCTGGTAACGGTCGGAGTGTGCTAATATTTCAGAGAAGAAAGGAATTGTCTGTGTTTAAGACCCATCCCCTTGACCTGGACTCTTTAATGCAAAGCCTTTTCTTTTAAGTCTGTCACTCTGATTTATGCTCAACTCCTCAATGCATTGAAAACACAGAGAATACTTCAAATAGGATTATGCACAGGCGCACACACGGACGCACACTCTGGTTGGAATCCACTCTTTAGAGCCGGCCAAAGCTGTAAATAGTTTTTAAATGCTCAAACGGATCGCTAGCTGTCTAATAATGCCGTTACAGACAAACAAAACAAATCCATTCTCATGGAAACTGCCAAAGAATTGCGAAACTGCCGTAATGGACACCTTTTCTTGTTGTCGTCTCCCAAAAGACAATGTTGGCTTGCAAGCGTAATGTTCGGTAGAAGCAGTGGCTGCTTGTGTTTGCTGGGAATTTGAGGAGAGCGGCACGGGTAGCCGGAAATAAGAGGTTTGAGTCGGCGTGTTTGCTTCAGAACAGCTGGACAATGAGAGAATCCATTTTTCAACGTTCAGTAGGGTTTTGTGTCTGTGTGTCTCTAGGTCGCTGTACTTGGCTGATCGGTTTATTTTTCAGAGGGGTGAAAGCTGCTCACAGGCTTCCAGAAATTCTTTTTTCTCCCCGCTTTTATAGAGAAAGAGTGGCGAATGACCTCTCCCTGTGAGCCGCTATGAAAAATTCATGGTCTCCTCCCTCTTCGAGCCATTATGTCAACATCTAAAAATACTTTATTTCACACTGGCGCCTCTGTGATGGTCAATGATAAACAAACTGCAAAAACCACCAGCTCGAGCTGGCAACACTTTGAGATTGGCAAATAAATAAATAAAACTTTCCAGTTGCATCAAAAAAGTTGGACCGCTCTAGTGTGTTACATGCAAGCGTATGTCTTTTTGGTGAAATATGCAGTGCGACCAGTGCGGAAGACAAAGATTGTGTGAATTCTGTCGAGTGTGAAACAGGGAAATAATCGGCAGCTTTTAAACTGGCTCCACCTCCAACCTTAAATCTGTTAGTTTTTTTTTTTTTTTCTTCTCTCTTCCTCCCTTCGTTTATCTAACAATGCCATCTTGTGAAAATTGCATCAGATTTATATTTGACAACAGTTATTATACAAGGCGGTTGTGCTGTGCTATAGGATTTGTTGCCGAGTGCCCTCTGCCAACTGGCGAATTATGCGTGCCAAATAAATGTATGATAGTAAAGGAGGAATGAGTAGTCAATGGTAGTTGATTCATTGAGGTATTTGTGTCTGTTTTTGAAGGCTTTTAGCGATTGTTATAGCATAGTAAAGATAAGAAGATAAGGATCAGAACATGACACAAGCTAGAGTCGAATCCAGATGCCTGACATTTTTTTTAACACTTAACTGTTGGGTTGTCTAATAGCTTATGTACTTTTACCACATATGACTAGTGTATAAAACACCTGCGATTTTAGTTAACTGCAAATTGCACATTATAGAACATTAGAGTCTGTTTTGACAAGAACATTATATTCATTCGCTTTACATTCCTTGACATTATTACAGCTGTTTCTTAGATTATCTTGTGTAGATGTAGTACATAATATGAGCAGTATTTATATATATTGCACTATTCAAAAATTCAGGGCCGGTGCGATTTTTTTTTTTTTTTAATCTTTTTGAAAGAAGTCTCATAAGTTCACCAAGGCTGTATTAATTTGTACAGAACAATTATACTGTGAAATTTTAAAATCCTGTTTTTTAACTGTGATGGCGTTATTCCAGTCTTCATGATCGTTCAGAAATCATTTTAAGCTAAATTTCTTAGTTTTATCAGTGTTGTAAACAGTTGTGCTGCTTAAAATTGTTTGTGGAAAACAAGAATTCTTTTGTAAATGTTTTACTGTCATTGATCAGTTTAATGCATCCTTGCTGAATAAAAGTGTTGATCTCTTTCAGAAAAATCTTACTCCCCCCCAAACTTTCGAGCAGTAGTGTGTGTGTGCGCCTGTGTCTTTTGTAGTACTTTTATAGTTCTTCTTTTTTTCCACAAGGTTAGAAATTAATTTGTGACGCACTTGTCCTCTCCTATGACTAAATGTGTGTCCTAGTCCTCTGCTCCGTCTGTATGTACCTGTGCGTCCTTCGTGGAGCGCTGATTTCGGATTGGCTGACGGCATACCTGCCGTCAGGCACTTTTATAGAGTAGGACAGGTCAGTCGTCTGTGTGTCCGTACCTTACGACACCCACCTTACGACGCCTCACCTTTTAAGTTCTCACGCACCCCATTCCGCTGCAGCCGGCACAACGTGAGGACTTCCCATCACAGGCGGTCTACTTCTTCAATGACCTCTTAAGACCCTAACTCACTGGACTCGAGAAGCAGGTACGCTTTGCGTTCCGTTTTAATAGTTTATCGTGATTGTACAACCTTTGTTAATAAATATATCATATGTTTAGACGGTAAAGATTTACTCATTTGAAATTTAAAGTGGCATTTTTTCGCTCAGTGGTAATTTACCAAGCAATAAATGATTGAAGGGAAATACTTACTTGAGCAAGCCAGCGGTCATAGTTCAGCAAGCGCCAGATGCTGTGATATTTTATACTTCATTGTTCCCATTTTGTTCTCAAGTGTCCTCCAGTATCTTGTTGGGCATCCATATTTTATGAATGCCGCAGTAAATAAAATGGAGGCCGCTGTGTGTAAGTGTGTGAGGATGTTTGAGGGAGGGATGTAAACATGAACCGTGCTCTCCCGTGGCGGAAGAGGGGTTCGCGCAAAGGTCTTTCTGGTTCTTGGTGAGGCCATCAGTCTTCCCTTTTGTCACTGATACAGCCAATCCAAACCCCCCCGCAACTCCTTTCGGCTTTCTTGGAGCGGATTCAGCATTCCTGCGGGCGCAGCTTTGTGACCAGCATGGCCAGCCCCACGTAACCTTTTAAGTCCAGCTGCAGCGTTCCACGGCAGATATGTTCATTAAGGAGAGGAGCGAGGCTTTTGTCTCCCCCGTCAGCACAGAGGCTGCGGGCAGGCGGGGTTTTTATTCAAATAACCACCTACTTGATCTCCCAGCAGCTCAGGTGGAAAGGTTGTGGCGAATTTTTTACGTGCCTTTTTTCCACTTTGTCATTTATGGAGGCTAAATTATAGCAATTTAAAATGTATAAAACTGAAATAAAATCCAGATTCTCAGTCGTTTCGTCTGCATCATTCCCTTCTCCGGTCTCCCTTCAGCTGGACCGTTTCTTTTGTGAACGCCGGAGAAATTTATCTTGTGATATGTTGCTTGAAAGTGCTCGGTGCACCGTAATTTACCACGTAATTTATTAGCTCTCTCTGCTTTTTTTTGGAGCGTGAGCTCTAGAAATTGAAACAGAACAGTCTTCTTGATAGCTTTCTTTGGATTAAGATCACGGAGGTGGAGAGGCCAGGATGAGGGATTCGTCTTTCTAATGGCTGTGATGAAATTTTTTGCCACTGTAATTTATGTGTGTTTCAACATAACTTTATGAGCACTTACTTTTGGAATGCAGTAACCCCCTTTTCCCATTAGTTTCAGCTTTACAGGAAGGCCCACTCAATATTGCTTTAAATACCATATGAAAACCACCAAATTATAGAATTATATTTTCCCCTAAGTGAGGAGGTAAAAGGGGCCGTCATATATAATTCATGCTGAATGATTTCTGTAAAAAAAGGCGTTTGAATTAATGCGAAGAACACGAGAGGTTGACGGCCTGCGCTGTGTGCTACAGAACATGGCAGGTAGTGTCTCCGGCCAATCAGATCCTTTGCCTCTCTGTGGCAGAGAGGGAGAGATAGCAGGAGGGGGTGAGAGACACATGAAAGACGTAATGAAGGTTAGTGAAATGGAGAGCAATACATCTTGCACATTGAGCTCGCTACTTGTTAAAGCGACAGGGCCTAACCAGAAAGGAATTTGCTTGATGGATGAATTTTACCCGTCTAATGGATACAAGCACTTGAAAAATGAAAACATCGATCCGTTCCCCAAGTTTTTCCATCCCTCTAATGAGAATGGGTGTTACGAAAGATTTTGAGAGGGTAGCGGGGACAGTCTTTTGCCCGGTGATTCGGAGCACATGTATCTCGGGTTTCAGTCACAGCTGAACTGCCGCTCTCTCTATTGTATATATTATAGGAGGAAGAGAGGACGCTCGATTTGTCTCTCTATTGATGTGCAAATTCAGAATGGGTTAGATATTTCCTCTGTCATTTCACTGGAGCTTTCTTTTGAACCCTGTTAGCCCCCATTCAAAGCGAAACAAAAATATATTTTTCTGCTTGTTGCTATGGACACAGTAGTTTACTCTTGTTCGCTAACTTCACAATGCACTATCGTTGCTTTCAAATTTATATGGAAATTTTAATTCGCATTTTCGTTGTCACTAGATCACTGGTGTTCTTAACTAATGGGTTGCGACCCAAGATTGTCCGGCAGGTATTTTCCTGTAGAAGCAAAATAAGTAGGCTTATCAACATCTTTTATTTTATTTTTTTTATTTATCGTTAATTATTATGCCTTTTTTATTTACAGTATTTTGTTGTTTTCCAAGGCCATCCGTCCAGTCAGACTCTTATTTTTGCACAAATTCGCCTACCGAATGGTAACTAAACCTGTTTCAGCTATTATTTATGAATTTAAAATATGTGACGCTGGACCACAAAACCAGTCATAAGGGTCTATTTTTTTTAAATTGAGCTTTATACATTATTTGCTGAAATAAGCTTTCCATTGATGTATGGTTTGTTAGGATAGGACAATATTTGAAAATCTTGAATCTGAGGGTGCAAAAAAAATCAAAATATTGATAAAATCGCCTTTAAAGTTGACAAATGAAGTTCTTAGTAATGCATATTACTAATCAAAAATTAAGTTTTGATATATTTACGGAAGGGAATTTACAAAATATCGTCATGGAACATGATGTTTACTTAATATCATGATTTTTGGCATAAAAGAAAAATCGATAATTTTGACCCATACAATGTTTTTTTGGATATTGCTACAAATATACCCATGGTACTTGTGACTGGTTTTGTGGTCCAGGGTCACATATGATCAATTTTCAGTGAATAATTTAGCATATTTTAGGGTCTATGCTGTTGTGATATTATGGTAATATTTATCAGGTAATAATAATGAGTTGTCTGTATAATAAATAATAGTATGTGTGACTCATTAGTTTCTAGACACTTCTCGTCATGTTTCAGTAATGTGTAATTTAATAATTTTTTAATCATTTATCATTGTAAATGTTTTTTCTACTGCATGAAAAATGTTATAGTTCCAAAAATGTAAAATATTTCTGTTAAAACAAAAACAGCAAAGAGCCGCTCATGAACATATATGTATACGTTATGTATATGTTTTTCTTTAGTTTTCTTTTTAAATTGAAAGAACATTTAGAAGTTGTGTGTTGTATTGCTCTTTTGATAGTTATTCTGTGTTACTATAAAGGTAAAGTCACAATGGCTATTTATTGCAGTGGTCACAGCTCTTGCAGTCCTTCTGTACTTTCTCAAAGCGCTGTATCTTTATCTGTCCTGATTGGTAGGCGATTGGCTGCGGTCACCGAGCAGACGGGGTGAGAGCGTGAGGCCATGATGATGATGGCGAGGGCGGAGAGACGTGAGATCCAGAGCTCACTGGGTGCGTGAGCAGGCCGGGCTGAATGTCACACACCTCGCCCCCTCCACACACACTTGTGCGGTGCTCTCATGGCACACTGTTAATTAATCTGTAGCTTCCAGCCAGACGGGCCCAGCTCACGCAGCCAGCTGGGAGATGGTTTAGACCGGGCGTGCACTCCCTCTGATGGCTCACTCTGCTGGCACTGTCTGCCAGATTACATCAGGTGTGTGTGGGTGTGAGCCCTGCTTGTGTGGGTGTAGGTGTGTGTTTGTGTGCGAAGACGGGAAAGAAAAAGAAAAAAAATGGAGTGGGGGAAAAGAAAAAAACAACATTGATTTCCTGGTCATTGTACAATGGCCTGAATGGACTACTGAAAGGAGAGAAATCCATTTCCTTTGGGAAGGAGAGAGGATGTTTCCTAGACAAGTTAAGTCGCTTTCACCAAGGAAACTGAATGCAAATGTTAGACTTAATACACACTATCTTTATGAATTTAGTGAAAAATTATCTTTCTATCTATCTATGTTATTTCTAAAGTGGATGATTGTGATTTGGTTTTTAACAAAAGCTGGATTTTAGACTGCATAAAGCGATAAGCTGGTAGAGGCTGTATTTTGCAGCGATTTCACCACAGGTAAGAGGGTTTAGGCATGACGGCGAGTACACTGTTATTGAATTCAGATGATATGTGGTCTGTGTGGCTTGATCGTGGATCATCCAATCAGATTACAGAGTACAAGAACAAAAGTGCAACTGTAATCAGATGCTACTTTAATTTAGTTTTATTAAGGTTTTTAAAGTCAAAACTAAGGTGTAAGAGATAGGTAAATTCAAGTTTTGCACTAAGTGCATTTACATGCACTTTAAAAGTTCAATTTTACTTAGAATAAACTAATTATTATTTGTGCAGTGCTTTAGCCCTCAGATTTGCTCTGAAAGACCAAGGCAAGTACAGTATGTGCGCTCGTAGCTTGTCTGCATTTAAAAAAATGCTGTAGCTCGACAACTGCACATGTAAACGTACTTACTGTCCTTTGTGTCATCTGTCAGTCAGACATTCCTTAAAGAATCAAAAGAGGTGCTGGACCGTTCGCTGGTGCCTTCAGCACCGTCCAGCCGTAACCCGCCAGTAACGGAGGGATAATTTCATCTGCAGGGTTCAGTGACTGCTCAGCGTACTCCTCTGTCATTAATGACGGAGTCCCAGGCGAGTGAAGAGTGAAGGACAATGGGTACTACATTGAGCCAGTTGGCTTGCGACGCATTTGCATGGCACTAAGTGCATCTCAATGTAATTAAGATGGACGGTGGTAGAATGTACATTAGACTGCAGTCAGATACACTTTATGATCTGAAGACACTGACTAAAGCCACATTGTAATACAGCTCCGCTCATAAAACAACTATGTGTGGCTTATATGCGGTTTGACAGGTTTTTTGAAAAGCTAGTCTTACATCAGTAAGGTATTACAAATGAGGGTGTTTTCATACTTGGTTAGTTTTCAAGGTCTTGACAACATTACTTGTTTTATTTTGCATTCATACAATGCTAAAAAGTATGATTTTGTTACTATTATGATGTTAATAATATTTTGAATTCGTTATATTGGTAACACTTTACAATAAGGTTCATTAGTTAACTACATTAACATGAACTAAGAATGAACAATACTTCTACAGCATTTATTAATCTTAATGTAAATTCAGCATTCACTAATGTTTTGTTAACATTAGTTAATGCACTGTGAACCAGCATGAACTAACAAAGCACAACTGTATTTTTATTACCTAACATTAAGGTTAATAATTAGTGTAATAAATGTGTTTTCATTGTTCATTCAAGTAATGTTAACAAATGACAACTTATTGTAAAGTGTTACCGTTATATTTTGAGGTTTCCTCTTCATTTTAGTTCACATTTTCTTTTCTTTTAGTAATGTAGTTTTTGTTTTGTTTTTGTATGTCTATGCAGTTTTTTATTTTTATGTCAGTTTTAGATGTTTTTGTACGTCAAGTTAAACTTAGTTATAATGAGAAATGTTGTTATATTATATGTATATATTCATTTTTTTATATATATTTTTCTATCTATATCGATCTATTTAATCTTTAGTATTTTTTATAGGTTTAGTTTTGATTTAATAACACTGATGCTTAATAATGTTTGGCCTTTGGGTGCCGTGCAATAATGACACGTAGAAGAGGAGATGAACCACCTATTTTATTTTAATAAAGAAAAAACAAATAATAATAACTACAAACAGAAATTTAAAGGTTTCCCTTTAGTGTTCTGCCTCAGGCTCAAGGGTTTAACCTCAGCAATTTGCAATTCAAAATGTAAAATATAAAAGAAATTACAACAAAAATGTAACACTTTTGTTTTAAGCCCCAGGCTGTCAGTTGATTAAAAATTAATTACAATTTAACCTTTTTTTTTTTTTTTGTAGTTAACATGATTAATCTAAGACAACTAAATTTGCTGAAATTGACTTCTAAATATATATCTTCATGTCATAATCATCACTTTTATATTACAGTAATGTTGGAGGAGTGAAGGAGCTGATCTATTGAAATGGGGCCTGAGTTGGTTATTTTAAAACGGATTATTTTAAGTATAAAAATACTGTAGCGTGTTTATTTTCATTGTGTGGTTTGTCACAATCTAGTGCAACAATGAATTATTTTTATCCATTGTTGTGTTTTCAGTGTCTGCCATCATTACAATTTTAACCAGATGATGTTTCTAACACCTGGATGATGGTGTTGTTGACACACTCGCTTTATATTTTACCCTTAACATGCATTATTGGAGCTTTTTTTTTTCAACACCCATCATCTCAGAGGAGTGGTTTAGGTGACTGTGTCACATGTTGTGAGATGTACATCTCTTCACGGAGCCTGTAAGTGAAGAGCTTTCAACAGCCTTTCATCATTCCCGCCCCTCCCATGAGCTTGACTGGGCTTCTCCTGCACTCCCGTTCCCTGAAATGGAGTCTTGTGTTCCCCACACTTCTTTCCTGCATCTCTTTTCTTTCTTTCTCACCGTTGACATGGCGACAGCTTGTAAGCTACAGGTGTCCGTGCTTGCCAGAGTAATGGTGGAAATGGGCTCTTGTACTCAACAAGAGAAAATAACCACTTCACCAAACAAGATTGATTTTAAAAAAAATAAAAATCATAAACCCACGCATGGGATTTGAAGGTTTGCATCTTTTGCTTTACAGGCAGTGGCTGGATTTATGTCAAAAAGAGTAAAAGATTGAAAGAGACAGTGTCGTATTCAGAAACCGCTGCCCCATAAAGAGCATCTTAGAACTATTAGCACACATCTTATTGCTTAATTTGAAACACAAACAACCCTTCTCTCTCTTTTATGGTGTCTCTCTGTCTTTCTTCACAATAAATCGCGAGACTCCTTTGGTTAAAAACCACAAGCAGCATGATATGATATATGTTGTTGTCTGTCGTGGAGCGGAAAAGTCCCATGGCGCTCTAAAATAATGTTGACATCAACATTTCTGCATTTGTTCTCAATTTAGATTTTTTCCTCCCCCCTTTCGTTCTCCCAAGTGGGCACATTGACATTTTGAACAAAATCAGGCCTGCCACCGGTGCTTCTACAGTAGTAATTAAGGGGAGGGTCTGTCATATCAGCGTTCTGATTCAGTCCTAAAAGAGTCACCACTTATCCTAATCTGTGGAGGCAAGTTTTGCAAAGTACACAAAGTAGTACTTCTTTGCTAAGTGTAAGTGCTATCTGCAGTTTAGCTTCATTTTTATGTTCATCTCTTGTTAAGCAAACATTCCCTGCAGATTTAAAAACAGAAACTCTGTTTCAAAACCTAGTGAGCTACCTTGCTGCCCTTTGCCTACTGCCTAGTGACAGATTTGGAACACTCAACATAGGCAGTACCAGATATAGTGGACTCGCAATTGATTTCAAGAGATTGATGGTTGCATTTTTCTAGTCTAACAGCATTATGCTTTAATATGTATAATCTACAGAGAAAAACACTGTATAAATATACACATCAGTAGTTCAGTGTTTTTTTTTTTTGTTTTGTTTTTTGAAAGACAATTTTATTCAACAAGGTTGCATTAAAGTGCAGTAAAGATTTTTACATTGCTACAAAACAAATATATTTTGATATAAAAAGTGTTGGTGAAAGTTACTTTTAAAAATAATGCATTACAGTATTGCATGACCCTTAGTTACGTTTTATGCAAAGTAATCTCATCTGGGCTAGACTGGGCTTGCTTATTTGTTTTTTAAGTAGATGATCGTTTCATATGTCGACTGATCTAATAAGACTATAGAGTGATCTAGAAGTGTTTCTAATTTTTGTGTGTTATATGCATCAGACATTCAGCCAATGGTCAGTGGTTGTGCATCTGAGGCTGAAACTACCTCACTCCCAAATTCTCTCAACACCGGACAGAAGAGTTATCAGTGAGTAAATTGGAAAACAAAGTAACTTGTGTCACTTTGACGAAGTAACTCAGATATGTCATTGTAAATTTACAAATAATGCATTACTTTACTAGTTACTTGAAAAAAGTAACACTGCGTGTAAATACTTTCATTTTATCAAAGAATCTAGTAAATTATGCTAATGTTAAGCAGCACAACCGTTTTTATAATTGATAATAATAAGAAATGTTTCTTACATCATATTAGAATGATTTCTGGAGGATCATGTAAAGTAATCATGTAAAGTTTTCCATCACAGGAATAAATTACATATTTAAACATATTAAAAAAGAACATTTAAATTTTATATCTTAATAATATTTCACAGTTTTACCGTTTTACTGCATAGGAGACTTCTTTCAAAAACATTAAAGGAGAAGTTCACTTCCAGAACAAAAATTGACAGATAATTTACTCACCCCTTGTCATCCAAGATGTTCATGTCTTTCTTTCTTCAGCCGTAAAGAAATTATGTTCTTTGAGGGAAACATTTCAGGATTTTTCTTCATATAATGGACTGATATGGTGCCCCGATTTTGAACTTTCAAAAGGTAGTTTAAATGCAGCTTCAAACGATCCCAAATGCAGTTGTAAATGATCCTGGCCGAGGAAGAAGGGTCTTATCTAGCGAAACGATTGGTTATTTTCATAAAAATAATACAATTTAAATACT
The DNA here is from genome assembly GCF_022985175.1 of Labeo rohita. Lineage (NCBI taxonomy): Eukaryota > Metazoa > Chordata > Actinopteri > Cypriniformes > Cyprinidae > Labeo > Labeo rohita. Next base: position 24,356,998 of record NC_066869.1, on the reverse strand, counting down.
TTTTAATGTCAAACGTTCATCTTGTCTCACTCTGCCTGTTTTTTTCCGGTTCATGACGGTTAGAGTATGTCGAAAAAATCCCATCTCATGTTCTCCCTCAACTTCAAAATCGCCCTATATTTAAATTGTATTTTTTTTAATGAAAATAACTGATCGTTTTGCTAGATAAGACCCTTCTTCCTCAGCTGGGATCATTTACATCCGCATTTGGGATCGTTTGAAGCCTTGTTTAAACTGCATTTTGGATGTTCAAGATAGGGGCACCATAGCAGTCCATTATATGGAGAAAAAAAATCCTGAAATGTTGAAACTCAAAAAACATAATTTCTTTACGGCTGAAGAAAAAAGACAAGGGGGTGAGTACATTATCTGTCAATTTTTGTTCTGGAAGTGGACTTTCTAAGACATTACCTCTATTCTATTAATATGACTAAACTATTTTTTAGCTTTCAGCATACAGTAATTACTTTGCCGACCTTTTAAAACATTTCAGAGCAGGCTTATGATACCTTAAAATGCTGCTTTTGTAGGCCACTCACTAGTTTTTTGAAAAGAGCAAAAATATGCCGTACTGCCAAAAATGCTCAGCATCTTAGAATATCTAAGCATCAGCATCTAGAGCTCACCTGTTGAATAGAGAGCTCTGATAACACCCCTCAGGGCTGTAGTTGTGTTTCTAATCTCGTTTGACCTTTCTAGAGGTGAGTGACAGGTAACAACTGCAACTGATTCTTGTTTTGTGAAATGTGCATAACAGATCGGATGCAATGGAACTGTTAGATTTTCACTCCCGTAAGGCCATTATTGCACCCCCCCCCCACACCCCTCTTTTTACCCCTCTTTTCTTTCTTTCACTTCCTGCTCGTTCGCCATCCCTGCCAAGCCCCTCAAATGGATGTACTCCATTATCAAAATTCAATTTTTGCCTCCATCGCTGTGGTCCTCTCGTAGCAGCGCGGGCCGTACAACCAATCCTCCTCTCTGCCTGTCTCATCAGCATCTGCTGCAGGAGGGCAAATAGTCTTAATTGTGTTTGGTGAGAAGCGACCACCGCATGACTAATGAGCCCTACAACCCCGCAGAGAAGCAGTGCTGCAGCAAGCACCCCAGCATCTCCAACCCTCTGATGACTTTCCACCACAGGGACTGCAGGGTCTGGGTCATGCTGGTGGGTCAGGCGTTCTGTTCTTGGGTAACTGGCTCTCTCTGTACTTAGGGTCTGATGAGCAAATGCAATTATAGAATGGAGGCCAAATTGACCCCCTGTACTTTATGATGGTTAAGAGGAAATGGAATGAGACCGTGTAGGTGTGTTTGTTAGTGTTTTTGGGTCTGTCTTGTCTGGGATATCGGTTACCACATCCACGTTCTGCAAATTTTTTTCACAATTTCGGAACTCTTTCTAAACTTTTGTATATTATATTATTATATTTTTTATTTTATTTTATTTTAAGCTTTAGTTAATGATTCCCAATTTAAACAAGAATGTGATTTAGATCCAGAAGTTAGCCATAAACCAAGAAAGGCAAATTAAATGCCTTCAAAGTGTTAAAACTAATCTAATCATTATAAATAACTATCATGCAAATTTCTGTTTATTTATTTGAATGTCAGTACAATTTTTTGCTTGTAACTACTATGAAAGCAGTATTCAGTGAAGAGCTAAAACAGTGCTTGTATATAGAAAAATTATGTTTAATATTTTAACGCTGTGGTTTACATTTCTATTACACCTGTCTCGTTAAATTAATAATAAAAATGCATGACTGATGCTAAGCCTGAAAAGTCACAACTTGTTATGAAATGGACTTGATAATATGACACATTTTGTCGCTTCTTGCTTCCAGCACAGTAATATGTAGCAAGCTGCCAAAAGACATAGAGGGTTAGAACAAAGTACAAAAAAGAAATATGCATCAAAACACTTTTCTTCAATCCATCCTAATTGGCAGTGTGACATCTAGAATAAACAAAGAGCTAAGTAAAACCATTGTAGCCCAAATGACTAAATTATCTACAGTTCTACAGTTCTCCTTTGTCATAAGCATAAGGTGGAAGTCCTGAAATAAAGATATATTTCTGAAAAAAAAGGTGAAGGTGAAAGTGTGAATCACACCTTAAATGTCAAATGTTTAAATGTAACAATTTAATATTTTTATTTCAGTACTTATCATGTGATTATATTTAATTAACTAAATAACTGCTGCTTTTTTATTGACTTTGCTGTTTACTTCGCACATTGATAGTTTAAAAACATGACAGACAATAATGCAAAATTTATTACTCTCTGTTTATATCATAGTGTCTCATCTGAGAGTAATAACGGCATAAACAATCTTTGCATCAGCTGGGAAAATAAGGGATGTGAGTTATATTACAGTATGCCCTTCTTCATTATTGTTATTATTATAATTAAATGATTGCTGTTATAATTTTGTTGCAGCTGCATTTTTTGACTGGGAACGTCACTGTTGATAGTTAGCAGAACTCATTCCGCATGTTTTTCAGCACTCTCTGTGATCATTTGTTCAAGGGTATTTATCCAATCCTATTGAAAATAATGGTCCACTCACGTTAATTTAATACGAGGCGCTACGGTAAATGACAAAATGAAATATTCGTATTTAAACACTTCATAGGGCAGACGTTTGTCTCCCTCCTCTCAGGCTGTCTAACATAAATACCTCTTGTTTGCGTTTGAATGGGATTTGACCTTCAACCCTACACTTTATTTTAAAACGGACAAAGCGGGGCAATTAGCTGAGCGCAGCCCCGTCTTTCCCAGTGTCCTCAAGCGTCCTGCCTCGGCTGAAGTTCCATTAATTGCCTTCCTTTCTCATTCAGTTGTGTTGGCCCAATTGCAGAACAAACATGTTTACAATCTGGACCCATTGCACAATTCACAAATTTAAGCTCTTGGTTGCCCAAGATTTTGCCTCTGGATGAAACCGCGAACGAGGACCCGCGTCCCAGTTTTCATTTGTATAGCATCGCACAGAGGGTATTATTTACCTCTGGTCTGGCTGGAAACTCGAGGGACGGTCTGCCCATATGAGCTCGCAGCTTATAGACAGAGTTGTCCATCTGTTTAGACAGGAGGGATGGAAATGATGCGTTTTACAAGGCAAACTTAAAAGGGGTGTCCTCCGTTCTCTTTATTTATGTAACTGAATTGCAGAATTGTAACTCTTTTTCAGTCCAGTGAGAAATGTAAACATTTTTCTCCAGCAATATTATACCATGTCGAACTTCAAAGCACACTGACCAGATTTCCAGGAAGTGATACCAGACTTCATCCCAACGTCGAGGAAGTGGAGGTGTCACAACGTTCATAACACACACACATACACGCACACACCTCAATGATAGGATGCTGCTTCCCTCACAACGAGATGACCAGATGGTATCTTTAGTGTTGCCGGGTGGAGAGGGGAAATTGTGTAATTCTCTCTCTGTGGTTTTTCAACATTTGTTGTTTATTTCAGCTTGAGAAATACTGCAAAAAATGTTGTGTTAGCTCAAAAAACAGTTGCACCCAGACGTTTCGAGGTTGTTAATTGAGCGGGCCACCCAGGGCTTCCACTTCTGTTTAGTCTGTCAGAAGGAGTTTACTTCTCCGGCCTAAACAGCCACCAAGTTGCAAACGAAAACCTCTTTGTGCCTTTTCGGGCTTTGCGGGAACTGACATTTTGTGTTGACAGAAGCCAGAAAATAGTTGTGCTTGTGTGGGAGGGAGAGATTAAAATCTCCTAGTGTGCGACCTGTGTCTTTTAAAATCGTATTGTTGTTTTACTTCTAATTGTATTATCCTATTTCACTTTTATACTTTTGAGAAATTCCTTTCTTTTCTACCAGGAGCCCGCTTGGTTTCGAACCGCATGTTTTTGTATCATTTATCCAGATATGCGCAATACTAGCGGTAGATCTGTGACCTCTAATTTTATGCGGATTAAGGCAAGTAATTAAGTGCTATAATTGTGCAGTCTTGTTCGTTTAAACACTTGTTATTGTAATAATTGGCACTGGAGTCCCTCCAAAGCCCAGGGTTTCTGTCGGAATGACACGCAGCGGGGGCACAGGATGGAGTTTTACAGTGATTCATCTACAGAGACCTTGTCAGCTGTACAGCTTTGGTACACGCACACTTCTAAACAAGGCACAGAGAGAGTGAAAGAGTCAGGATCTATTAAGAAACTCAAACACACGAGAATTACGGTCGGTAGAGGAGAGGACAGGGCAAGGAACAATTTTAAAAGAAGTGGGAGGTAGGGCCTCTGAGTAAGGATGGCATGAATACAGTGGAGAATAGGACTTTGCTGACAGCGTTTATGTAATTTAATCTGACCATCTGGGGGAAAATCAAACTAATTTGAAGAGCTCGGGAGGGAGAGGGAGGCAGCCTCTAATCTGCTCTCACAGCCACATTGATATTCAGGAATGCACAAGTGCCACTGAAACACCGAGCCTATAACAGCTAGACGCTCTCAACACTAAAAGCCCAGTTGGGAAAACACAAAAGATGCAAGCTGTGTTACAACAACGTTAAGGAAGAAAAAAAAAGTTTTTGTCTTGTTTTTTTTTTTTTTTTTCTTTAAGTATAGCTGAGAGGCTTCCTATATGTGATACATTTCCATCACTTCCATCCTTGTTTTTTCTGCCTTTCCTTATAGTATTGCGATTTATTACAACAATAGATTTGTACCTTATAAAATCAAAATGATGTTCTGAATGTGAAATATCTTGGGAAACTATGTCTGTATTGTTATGCCAGTGTCTTCACCATACGGAAGCATTTTAGATATTCACACAGTCGAAAACTGACTTTGTCAATGGCAAAAATGCAGTGATTTCATTAAAAAGTGCCATAATGAAGTTAAAGAGAAGCTATGAGTGAATTAGTTAATTAATTATAAACTGGATATAAAAGCCATTATGAAATCACTCTTAATGAACACACGTTTTATATTAATGGTCCAAAATTATTTGTTGCTTGGAAACTGCAAACACTTTATAGTTATGTCCATGAATTATATTACTTAAAATATTCAGTTTTTTATTAATAATATATCATATTAAATTTTATAAACATATTAAACTTTTATACTACTTTACCTTAATGAGAACCTTTTTTGTAACATGGTGTTTAAGGCTTAGCTGACTGTCTCAAAACAAACATCTGTGGCTGGATGCATTAAATACTTAAAATACTCTTACAAAAGTTGGTGTTCCAGAACAAAAATTTACAGATAATGTACTCACCCTCTTGTCATACAAGATGTTCATGTCTTTCTTTCTTCAGTCGTAAAGAAATTGTGTTCTTTGAGAAAAACATTCCAGGATTTCTCGCCATACAATGGTCTTCTATGGTGCCCCAGAGTTTTAACTTCCTAAATGCAGTTTAAATGCAGCTTCAAAGGACTCTAAATATTTAGTATTTGTATACTTTTTAACGTCATACACTCATCTTGTCTAGCTCTGCGTGAAATCTGTGAATACCAGTTCATGACAGTTAGGGTATGTCAAAAAACTTCCATTACATTTTCTCCTCCAACTTCAAAATTGTCCTACATCACTGTTTTACCTTTGTTTTGTTAAGGGTGTTTGACCCTCTTCATATGTTCACTTTTAAACACTGGGTTGGTACTTCTGCAGCGATGTAGGACAATTTTGAAGTTGGAGGGGAAAATGAGATGGGAGTTTTTCGACATACGCTAACTGTCATGAACTGGAATACACAAAGTTCACACAGAGCTAGACAAGACGAGTGTTCAAGGTTAAAAAGTACATAAACTGTACATAGTAACAGATCGTTTTATTAGATCTGCATTTTGGAAGTTCAAACTCACTATAGAAGTCAATTATATAAAGAGAAATCCTGAAATGTTTTCCTCAAAAAACATAATTTCTTTACGACTGAAAAAAGAAAGACATGAACATCTTGGATGACAAGGGGGTGAGTGCATTCTTCTGGAAGTGAACTACTCCTATAACTGCTAACTGATAGCTTTCTCCAACTATTATAACCTCCTTGGACAGTACGTGCATATCGTGGGTGAAGACACTTACACTGACATGGCTGTCCTATGGTGTGCGTGGGTGCCCTTGCCTTTCGGCAATAGTGTGGGCGAAGCCTAATGGGAGCAGCACACGGTGGCTGACATGACAAACGGCAGGGGGCTTTCCATAACCAGGCTTGCCGTTGACGCTGAGGGCCCCATCGGCCCCTAAATGCCTTGTTACTCCTGCGGCTTTCTGTCTAAATGCTGAGGATTAATTAGCCGCACCAAAAATAGAGACACCAAATGCAATTTTTGAAAAAAGAAAAGAGGACGGAGGAAAAAAAAAAAAAAGTAGGGAGTAGGGAGAGGATGCTTTGCTGTGCACTCAAGACTTATGAGGGGGAAATGGTATCGCTTGGGGCAACGAGGGCACGGTGCTGCATGATACAAATATGAATGAATAAAAGTGAATGATAGTGCTGATAGTTTATTGCCAAATTTATCATGATAATTGTAAGATCTATATGAGTGATGTTTTTTGCTGCCGTCCTCGGGTCTGTGGGCGGTTTTGGAATACGTGTTTAAACCATTTCTTCTCTATCTATCTGTCTATTTGAAATTATGCAGCATCTTCACTTTGACTTTCCATTGTAATATTCAGTCTCTGACAGTTTGTTCGGAGAGTTGAGTGAAGTCTATTACTCGTCCAGCTTCACTAACTCCTTTGCCCCTTTACCGTACCCTCTGTCCATACACATATACCCCCTACCAGCAAGTCAAATGCCCATGCAGCCCTTCACCGCCACAACCCATTACAGCACAATCATACGATCACAGACACAGCAATTTGAGCTAGCAGCATGTAGTGGAGCTGCTCTCCTCAAGTGCTTTGTGCCTTTGCAGGCCTATTGATTTTCATATCATATGGATGGGTTCATATCATCTGTGGTGAGGAGCTTCAGATATATTAGAGGTCAATGACACGGCTCATCTTTGAAGTCTCTGACCTGTGTTTGCAACGCGCCGTATTTTGATAGTCCTCCCGTTAGATCCCAAAATGGCTTCTTTTATCGTTCCTAACTCTGACGGGACGGGGAATGAGATGTCCCGAAGCACATTTCTTAACCGCGTTAGGTGTAGCGGTTCCCCTGAGTCACACTGAGTGGGAACGAAAGCTCGTAGTAAACGGTCAACGCTGTTCTCAGCTCTGAAGCGGGTGAGAGTTTTCAAGAGGGTGTTTTATAATGAGAGCCGGAGAGCGTATACATGTTTAATGTTGGCCTCTCTTCCCGTATTCTCCTCTCTGATAATGCTTTCCCTTGCGCTAAAGAGCGACATTGAGAGGCGCCCACTTCAGCGTTGTTTCAGCCCTCTGGAATGTTCTATAGAGGAGGAAGACTCCATTTAGTGGCTGGAGCAGCAGCCACAGTGAGAACCTTTCAGCACGGAGAGGGAAAGGGGAGAGGCTCTTGGAGTGGTTAGTCTGCTGCCTGCTTTGCTGGAACACGCTGCATTGTCCTCCAGAGACCTTTCTTCCTCCCTCACTTTGTCCCTGTGTTCTCGAGAGTCGGGAGGGAGGAGTTTGGAGTGGTGCAGCGGACTCGCCCTGCCCTCTCAGCAATGCGCCGAGGCCCCCCGTGAACCGATACGGAATCGGGGGCTTCTCGTTGACGAGCTCCGATTGTTACGAGGTTGCTCGGTCTCCAGGTCCGCTTGAGATTTTTCTTTAAAGTGGGCTGCTCGCTCCCCTCAAATACCCCCTGCCCCCCCCTTCGCATCTTCCCCCGGTGGTCCTTGGGAAGCCAGGTGTCTGGGATTGTCTCCAGTGTTTTACCTCAGCTAGCTAACAAGCTCCCCCTGGCCCTGGAGGAAGGCCCGCTTTCCCTGCTGCCCATTCCCATAATGCTGTTTCATTATGGTCCCCACTGGAGCATACACAGCCATTCACAGAGCAAACTTCTGATGGCTTAACGACCGGTGCGGAAATGTTTTCTCCGAAAGATACTTTTTCAAGTGCCTTAATTTGAGTTTACATTCAATGCCGTTTCCTTTGGGAAACTTGCCAGCGGTCCTGCTGAAACTTTTTTCTGCCCTTAGCGTTCAATTGTATGAGACCAGCACTTTAAGCAATTATAACTTATCAAGAGAGATTTTTCTTTGTTATTACGGTTCATGCTGTTTGCTGTTTTTTCACGCGCAGGAAATATCGAAGCCTGACAATGCCGAGATCCATTAAAAGCGATACAGCAGGGAAATTGCACACATCGCACGATTCGAGGGCCCTAATGGTGGCAGTTATAGCTCAAATATCAATCAGTTTCTGTTTACTGAAATGGATGATTCTCTTAGCGCAAGTGACTATCCATCGCCCCATTATCCTTAATGAGCAGCTGCCAGTAGACACTTTCCCCATTTGTGATTTCTTCCTCAAGAACCCCTCTTCGTCAGCCAGCAGGACACTCCCATTTTGGAACACGCATCCACTAGAATTAATTAGCCCCTAATGGTTTCTGTCATTTAATGCAAATGAGTTTTACAATTATCGTTTTGTTATCGCTCACGGAGTACGCCGCTGTTCGCCTTTGCCCTCTCTGTGACACCGTCGCTCCATTACCACGTTCGACGCTCATTCCTCTGGGCCGCACTATTGCGACGACTCCAGTCGCGCATCTTCCCCTGTGTCAAGCGGAGCGAGCCGGCCCCCTTTTATCTGCCCCGTCCATCGCGACGCCGTTCTGCTTTTTTATTTGTACCCCCATGCTTCAGCTCCATTAAGGGCTCCGCGCTCGCGAAATTGACTTTCTGTTGTTTCTCTCACCGTCCCCTGTTGTTACTATCACCGAATGTGTCTGCTGTGTCCCGAAAATGCGTTTTGCACCCTGTCTGTTGACCATTCAGTGTCTGTTATTCAATCTTCAACAGAAGGTTTGGAGGAGGGATCCCAGCTGCTCGATGGCAGCACCCCTGCAGTAAACTATCAGATCCGTGCGAGGTCAAGCTCACAAAGCGCTCACCTCTGCCATCGGTTTCCCTCTCTACACTGCTGATGACTCTATGTGGAGGCAAATGATTCCTCGGGCTCATGCTGTTCGACTCCGCTCTCCCCTCCTACCTGTCATACCACTTATACATCCACCTCCAACAGGCATAAGTAAAAATAATAAATAAATAAACAACAAGTTTTGACCTTCGGTGAAGTCAAGCTTCAAATTTAAGGTGTGTAGTTTTCTTTTTTGTGCCATTTCTACAGAGAGATTGCACTTTATGTCTGCGACCCTGAAGTTTAGCTTCTGAATGTTTAAGGTGAGGTGGGTTAATATTTTCAGTATGATGTGGGGGCGAATCAGAGCTCCGTGTGACACTCCAGTCTCCCCCAACCAGAAGTCAGGGATGCTGCACAGACTGCAGTACCAGTTGTCACTTGTTGTCACTTGGAACATGACATACGGATGCTCAGGACCTGACGGCATATGTGACGCTGGCCTGCCAAAAGCATGCTGGCACTTTTAGGGCCCCCTTTTTTTTTTTTTTTTTTACACCATTAGTCACATTTTCCTCTTGGCTTGGTTTAGGCAGTCTCCTCACTCCCTTCTCTGCTTTTTCTTGTTCTTCCACATATACATCAAAAACATGAGTGTGTTCAACCAGTATATGTGTATGATTATATATAAAGTACCTTGTATTTTATTCCTTTTAGTTCACTTCCACATTAAACCAACATTATATTTCATTGTAGCCTTAGTTCCATATACAGGATTCTCTAAATGCTCTCTGCTAAAATACAAATTCTGCATTGTTATAATAGGACAACATAATTTGGTATTTTAGGAATTAATATTAGCAATTTTTAAGTTTTAGCTTAACATCTTATGGTTTTACATAAAGCAGAGAGTGTGTTAATGTACATGTGATAAATATAAAATATACAGTGTTGGGCATGTAACTTTAAAAAAGTAATTAGTTATAGTTACTAGTTACTTCTCAAAAATGGTAACTGAGTTCATCAAGGTAACTGAGTTCATCAATTTTGACACCATTCAAAAAGTAACTAATTACCAGGGAAAGTAAATATTGTGTTACTTAAAAAAAAAATATGTCAAATAACTTGGATGTCCCCAATATTAAAATATGTTAAATTAAATGGACACTAAATAGCATCAGTTATTATTATAAAACATTGTACACTAATCTACACTATTTTAAGGTTGCTGTGGGACAGTGAGAGAGACACCTGTCAAAGATCGCAATTGGCTAGTAGATTTTTCTTTGCATGTGTTTGCGACAAAGCGAAGTCATGTGCCTTCACACTAGAGATTACAGTTTGTCAAATACAGGTATGCTATGCATCCATTTAGATGAACTGAAAAATAACATAATAATATTATAATACATTGTAGTAACGCCACAATTTATTGTCAGTAACGTCGTTGTAACGGGGGAAATACAATATACATATATGACAATATACCGGGAAACTAGATGATATAAAATAAACCCTGAGTTGCTGTTCTCCTAATTTGTGCTTACATTAAGTCCATTTGCAGTTACAATTTTTGATGTCTCAACAGTTTTATTAGTTTGTTTATTCGAAATTAATTGGAAAATCATGGAAAAGAAATTTGTCTGTTAACACTGTATATGTTGTTATAGGGGCTGCAGAAGTTCACATTAGATTATATTGCTTACACAACCTCCTTTAATCAACAGACTGATTCATTTTAGTAGTTCATTCTGTGCAGCCTCTTTGATTTAGTCTTTCAGTGATCGGACCCATTTGAATACGTCTTCCATCTCTGCTCATGTTGACCTTTGTTGAATTTATCGGTAAGCACTCAAACTAGCTTGCAGCAGACTTGTATTAATGCTCTGTTTGTTTAGTATCGCAGCATTCTTAGAATGTTCTTCAGCTTGAGCAGTGGTTACATCATCATAGAACTTAATTAATGTCATAATGCACTTGCTTGGCCCGGTTGTGTTGGCCATGTGTAATATGATATAAAGACGTAATTGGTCTCTGCTGTTTTTAGTATTGCTGCGTTTCCCTTTACCCCCTTTGGATGGCGGTTGACAGATTGGTCATTACCTCTCAGAGGGCCCGAATTAGCGCCATGTTTAACGGCACTAACACAATTGAATCCTTTAATGATACCCCAGAGTGCAATGTTCTAGTGTAATGATACTGGACATGCTTTTTTTCCCTTATACTCTGTCCCTCTTTCTCTCTCTCTGTCCTAGTCTAATGCATTGTTGTCCCAGATAGTATCTCACATTTTGATGATGGGCTGCATTAGCTGCTTAAACACATCTGACTTGTCCATAACACACTGTCTGTTCCTGTTCCACTTGAAATAATTGACCAAACACTCAAAGGGAAGTGCAAGTATCAATATTAATTAGTGCTGTCAGTCAATTAAAATATTTAATTGTGATTGATCTCCTAATTTTTTTCTAATAATGTTAAAACATTAACATTCATTTACCTTCAATAAAACCAAATAATATGAGTAATCATGGAAGCAATTTGAGTGGATGTCACTCATAGTAGAATAAATGTATACATCTAGACAAGAGGTACTTTTATGCAACAGTGCCGTTCTCACTAAAACAAACCAGTTCTAGATTTCTCGACGCATGAAAAATGCAAACAATCGAAAATAATTCAATAGACGTAATCTTGCATCTAAATACGTTTTAAGCTGCCATGACTTGCATATTAGTCTTCTGCTGGTGCTTGCATAAAGTTTTCTATTTAAGTGAAAGTTAACAAGTTTGGAAAATACTTACAAATGTGTACAAATGATTATTGATAAATGTCTTGTCTGGGTTAGATTTATAGATAAATAATTTATCAATAAATAAGCTTTCAGTTTTTCTAAATAATACAAAGCAAAATTGGGAAAAAAATGTTAACATTAATTAAATGCATCTAAATAAATTATGTTTCTGCATATAAATATATAAATAAAGGCATAAAACATGCATGGATTAATGCATAAACTAATATTGTGAATAACTATATTACTAAAAACTAAATTATTATATTGACACTAACTAAATGTGTTCTTTAGACTAAGGTGAAATCGTTTTTTCCTTGGTATTTGAATTGAATAAATGCATTTACGTTAATAGTATATCCACATATAAATATATAAATAAAGCTGTACAGCATATTTATTTAATTGCATGAATGAGTGCATATACTGTTATTATTATGATACAAAATTAATACATTATATGAAACGTGTAACTTTTTCTTTCTTTTGACTTTTGAAAGCTAAGGTATTGAAATCCAAGTTGAAAGAACAGCATGGTTTCACAAATGTGAGATGGCCTTCCTTCATTTGAGTCAAGCTCATGTCTTCACTATAGAGTACAACGATCGTAACGTGACCCGTGCAATTGGCAAACAATATCATATGAAACGCTCGCTTACTTCACTCAATAAATAAATAAATCACCGTGTATCGCAATACTCCGTGTAAGGCAACACATAAAGAATCGTGATGTTTTGTTACTCAAGTATTGTGATAATGTTGCACCACAGAATCCTTGCCGATTACAAGCCATTAAACAACGAGAGAAATAGAGCTCACGCGCCGGGTTGTTTGTATAGATTCCGAAGGAGCGGGAAAGTGCATGAGATGTGATTTCGCCCCAAAATCTGTTATGATTAGCTGGGATCAACAAACTATCTGCCTGTCTCTCTGGACCTCTTCCTCTACATTGAAGTGCTTCAGGGCAAGCATTTATGCACTTAATGTTAGCTATCCCAAAAACACATCCATACCACCAGCAGCCCTGAAATGTTCCTTTTTTGTGTTTGGCCATGTCTGAGGCATAAACATCTCTTATTTATATGATTGGAGCCAGGCTTATGTTTCCCAGTCTGGAGGTTTTGAGCTGGATGTGAATAAACCTGAGCTAAACCGCAACGGCTGGGCTGGGTAAGGTAACTCCTGTCCCCTGCCGGGAGTGGCCGGGGCGGCGAGGCTTCTGATGTCCGGCCTAATTGGTTAAGCATTCAGTACAAGCCCGCGTCGCCGTGATCGGATTTCGGCACGGGCACCGATCCTCTCCTGATCAGCTCCACATGGTCTTCTTGTCTTGACAGCGCCACGGCAATCTTCCCATCTGCTTTTCGTTTTCCATCCTTCCGTATCACCGCTATCTTTTTCATGGGGACATTCTTATATTTTTAGCCCCCTGAATGATTAAATGAAATGTTATATGCTGTCAATAGACTGCAACACAGCAGGATAGAAAGTGGTTAGTGCATATGTTTGAAAATTGAATCCTTTCATTTTTATGAGTTGTTTTTTCCCACCTCCGCAAAATTTTCCAGTTTCCCAGGTTACACCAGCCTCCTGCACTGTGCAGGGCACATCAGAAGGGGAGAAAAGCCTTTGTCTGAGGTTGAGCTGGCCGAGTCAACAGCTAATTTCCCTCGACGGCAGGTACACGCCAGCCCAAGCTCTCTTACTTTTTTATTTCATAATACATGTATTGATTTTGCTGTGAACGCCCCCATCACAGGGCGAGTCATGTAGTCTCTACACGTTTGCTTGTTTGATCAGGTCGAGGGAGGTAATGCATACAGTAGCATCTGTACCAAGGTGTTCTACAATGCCTGAAGAAAGCTTGTCTGTTAGCATTCCCATTCATCTCAATTGCAATCGCTCAGCTGGTCTGAGACCCAATGAAAGTAAACTGTCTAAAATCATCCATTTTTGCTTATGGGCACTCAATTCTGGGACCCTCTTTTAAGTTACTTCATTAAGTGCGGATAGCCCGCCTTTTTGGCAGAGGCTATTTACACTACCACCTTGTGATAGGGTTAGACAACATTATTTATTATTATTTATTTCTCTTTATATTGTAATAATGAGTATGACTATTGATATAGAAAACAATATAAAATGTTTTTGTTTAATAGACAAACAAGTCTAGCTCAAGTTATGCAAAAACTCCCGTTATAATCACTGAAGCTATGAAAATAATCTTTTGTTTACTGTACATCGTATTTGCACTGTGTTGTTTACTATTAACTGTACGTAAAAGCAGTCTAATGCAGTGTACGTGAATCTAAATGTAAATCCGCAAATTGATGCTTTCAATCATTTTCACATTTCATTTTAATCGCAATAGCCATAATTTGTTGTTTAATTGTGCAGGGGCATTTTTTGCCCCTTTGTCTTGAATTTATGGGCCATATTTGTTCATTTTAGTGGCATTTTTGCCACAAGCCCTCATTAACTTAATTAAGCTGGTAGGTAGTAACGTGCATAACAATTGCTTGACTTTAAATCCGCCTTTTAGCCAAGCTTGTTCTTCTCCATTTTCACATCACATATCACATCGGAAGGGCATTTATTTTCAATAAAAATTAAGGAAATTATCGAAAAGTGGAAAATAATGTGCCTCATCAGAACAGATGAATGTACATATGGTACGTTTTATGTGACGTTGGTTTTGTGCGTGTCATGAGTGCCACAGTATTTGGTGTTTTAAAATAACGTACCATCTGCACTACACCTAAACCTACCTGTTGGTATGAACAAAAGCGAATGTAAAAAAAACAAAAAAAAACAATCGCAAGCATGCTGTTTTAACTTCTTTCTCGATCTCTCATCTTTCAGCTCTTTCATTAAGTGTAATGTTTTTCACAGGATTTGTACCCAAGGATTCCGCATCCCAGGTACAATTTTGTGCCGGCTGAGCTACCGAGCAAGCTTGTTACGTCTAGAAAGTGAAACATATGGAGCTGTAATCATAACTGTGTACGAAAACGATTACAAGTGCTTGCTGTTTTACCACCTCTAGTGTTTATTTCTGTTGGAAACTGCAGTGATATGTATTTATTGGTACGTATTTCCTGTCTTGTGAAAAAGTTCCCACAGGTACGTTTTCGTAATGAGTTCAGGTAGAAAATAACACTCTCTCAGCCATTGTATTACAAACACAGCAACCTTAATTAGTTTTCTGTAATTTATTGGCAAGGCAATATAACCTCAAGTATATTGTTATAAATTTACGATGATAATAACTATGGAAACAGTCTGTGAAATGGATCCATAACATGCCCAGACCTAAGCAAATATTCCCAATAAAAAACAACATTTATGTGCCAGGTGGTGTAGTTATGGCATCCACCAGCAGGGGCTAACAAGGCCATGCTTACCAAACTTTGACCCCTTGATCTATGTGTTTTTTTTTTTTGTTTGTTTTTTTGAAGGAATTGGAAAGTGTGATATAGACTGCGTGTTTTGCTTAGTAAAGATAAATAAATAAGGAAGACAAAAATAGGTAGAAAAAAAGGGTTCGTATTTACAGAAAATGTAATAAAATGTTAAGTTAATGAAATGATAAAAACACACTTACAATCTGCATTTTCATATGCTTTTCTTTGCGTGTAGAGGGAGAGTAGTATAACAATTGTGATTTTGTGCCAACCCTGTAGTTTAATTCTAACAGAGAAATTTTGCCTTTTTAAGGAGGTTTTTGATGTTCTCTGTGGTGCAGGTCTCTGATAGACTTTTTCAATAATGCCTAACTACAACAGCAAGCAGCTCCATAGTGAATACTGCAGATAAAGCCAGTAAAGGTTATCCATCCATCACCACACACATATTGATAGAGCTGCACAGTGGGGCTGAATGCTGTTGTGTGGAGGACCACAGGGCCTGAGGAAGACCCACTGCGGTTAGCTCTTACTGTACTGTATTCTCCAGGAACGCTTTGATATACTGATATCCCACTACGGCTGGTGCTTAGACACACGGTCCCTGGAGTAGACGCCATTATGCACGACCACATGTCGCAGCGTTGGGTTTTAACCAAACAATAAAGCTTGTCTTTTACCTTAAGATGTCACACACCGAGATTTTCACTCGCTTAATGTAGCTACGGGCACTTGACGGCAAACACCAAATTCAATAGAGTGACTTTCGTCTCAAGAGCAGAGTTACTGTTTGTTTTCATTGTTGATTACTCGCTTCAACAACCCCACATGCTTTTGACACATTCATGTTTTCAGACTGAGGTCATAGGAAGGCTGAATTTAATGCAGAGTTACCATGCACATATTTTTTTTTGAGACCCACTGGCAATTTTTCCACACACTTGTAAACCCAACTTCCTTTTTGGATAATATCTCACAACCGCTTTTTTGATTTACAGAGGTACCAATGTACCTCTGCATGCCAACAAAAAAGAAAGTGGCTCTCCAGTATTCATTGACATATTCCTCATTCATACAAGTGCGCTTGATATCTAAAATGAAAAATAAAGGGTAATTGAAACAACCATTCGTCAGCGCACCTGCATGTTGTTTTATGTTTGCACATTTCCATTGATTGATATTATTAACACACACATTACACATGGTTATTTTCATATGGTAACATGATTTTACATTTCTTATTTTTTTACGTATGTATTTCTATACTTCTTATTTAGTTACTGTGAAGCAATCTTTTGTTTTTAGTTGATAGCAGTATGTAGCTCAGAGTCGTTCTATTTTATATGGATATACTGTCGGCATTGAGATGACTGTCAAGTGCTACTTGTCAAAGTAGACACTTCACACTTCAGTAAAGCCCAAGTATCCTTTACACCATCTGAAGACTGGTGTTGCCATTCACACAATCCATGTCTTACCTGTTTGTGTGTGCTTGTTTCTGCATGCACGCACTTGTGTTTTTAGCTGTTATAGCAGCATATCGGCATCTTGCTCTGACAAATCTTTTTAAGCTCTTGGCCCAGATGTCGTAAAGCTCTGCCAAACTGTAGAAATCCTGCATATCTTTGTTTGATTAGTTGCATTGCTGCTTATCTCCATGAACTATCTTCATAACATGAGAAATCACCACAAAAGCAGCAACCTATGCCAGACAAATGACATAATTTAAAGCAGTAGTTCATCCTATCAGTGAATCATCCTGATTCAAAAATATGTATGTGAATATATTGTTTTTCTATGCAACACCAAAAAAAATTTTAAATAAGCCATTCAGGTGTTAAATGATATGTGAATGTTATTTACCGCATAACATGCTGTGATCATGTTTGTCAGGCCCCAGAAATGATAAATTAATAAATAACACTAGAAAATTATCATAAAAGTAAACTTGTGCATATTTATTCTCAATCCTTGTGCTATTTGTGTTTTTTTAGGGGTTCAAGCGTGTAGCGCTGAAACCCTATTGTAATTGTTAGAATGGTCACGAATCAGTGATCTCCACGTAGAATTGATGCATGCCGTGCATACCAAACTGTAAGTCGTAGAGACTTGAAACTTGGAGGGATGGTAGTACTCACACCGCCTACAACGTGACCAAGGCTCGCCCTAATCGGCCTGACAGGGGCAATACAGCAAACAAAAGTACGAAATTGCTCT
Organism: Labeo rohita; assembly: GCF_022985175.1. Taxonomy (NCBI): domain Eukaryota; kingdom Metazoa; phylum Chordata; class Actinopteri; order Cypriniformes; family Cyprinidae; genus Labeo; species Labeo rohita. The sequence continues at coordinate 24,339,604 of NC_066869.1, read as the reverse complement.
TAACCCCTAAACCATCAGTTGCAGGCTCAAGTGTCTTATGTCGTTGGAATCCTTGGCTCACGCCGGACAAAACACATGCTTTAGATTCAATAGCGATGGCAAATTTTGGGGTATTTTGCATTTTTTGAAAAACCGACTTTTGTGAACTAGTCCTAGGTTTTGTGCCCGATCGGAACCAAACCAGTGCAGAAAGATTCTTTGGAGAGTGAATATCAATAATTACCAAAAAAAGTTGAACTTTCGACTCACTGTCGCAAAGGGGCGCCAGAATGTTCGAAAGGGGCAGGACCATTCTAAAACAGAATTAGATATCTCCACCAAATTCACAACACTTGTGTAAGAGCTCAATCTAAGATTACAGAGGGAAAAAAATTGCAGAGCTTGGCCGCTTGGCCACTTGGTGGCGCTATAAGAGAGAAAAAACATAAAAAAATGGCTATAACTGTGCAACCATTTGTCCTATCAACGTTAAAATCAGTGTGCATGGTCTTGGTCTGAAGATCCTTGGTCTACAAGGACATTTGCATGTCTTAAAAAACATGGGCGCCAAGTTTGAGCACCTGTTGGACAAGGTTAACGGAGGCCGATCAGACTGTCAATCAGATAGTTTGTTAAATGATTGAGGAGATGTAAAAAACCTACTTTTTGCGAACTAGTTCTAGGTTTTTGTCTGGAAAAAAACACTACAGTACAATTCTCTGAGCTCTCTAGGCTAATAATTATCAATAAAAAGAAAAGAAAAGAAATTTACCCTTTGGAAAGCTATAACGGTGTCGTTTAGAAAAGGGGCCTGTCTGAATTTACCACAAATCCTATAAAGCCTGAAACTTCACAAAACCTGCTGAGCACATGCGACAGTTGATTCTAAAAAGCATGCAAAGTTTTAAGGGGATTGGACCACAGCTGGTGCTATAACAGTCATAAAAGTTAAAAAAAACATCATATTTCTATGGTAAATTACCTGAGTTTGCCAAAAATTTAGGTGGGTACAGCTTTGCTAAATAATTTGTCTTTTTTCTTATATTCTTAAATGCCTTAAGCATTTGAACCTTGCAGCTGTATATTTATATACATGTATATATTTTGTGTGTTTGTATCTGTGTGTGTGTTTGAGAAACAGACCTAATATTCCCCTCCAGCTTATAACTACGCCCATCAGAGATTTTATCAAATAGACATAAATAATATTTAAAAGAATTTTAAAAGAATTAGAATGCTTAAATAATTAAATTTCATTTAAATGTAGTTCATCAGTTAATGTAGGAATTAATAGAACTTGTGATTTAGAATAGAAGGCCTACAGTTTGTTATGGCTTGTTTTTACCTAAACCTTTGGTGAAACATCAAAACGTTTACATTTCTTTTTCTTTCTTTCTTTCTTGGCACTGGTTAGGCTGCATATTTGTTTGACTCCATCTTCCCTGTTTGCTTGTCATTCGCCTGGATTCATCACTTCTCAAAAGGTATGAACTTTCGCAGTAACACAAAATGTATACTCTGTAAGTGGCTATTTATTTGTAAAATGATAGATTTGAAAAATATAAAACAAAAGTATTAGCAGTTGTCTGTGTAACACAGCTATTGTTTGGCTTCAAACAATACAGAACGTACGTTGCTTGAGTTGCAGTATGTTATATACTGTATTTATTTCATTTTATTTCACATTTTTAGAATGGCTTTTTTTCCACAGAACAGAAGAATGAAGTAGTATGCGTTTGGCACAACTTAAAGATTAGTAAATAATGACTATTTTTTTTAGGTTTTTCTAGTTGAAAAGTTTGAGTCATTGTGATTCAAGAGCAGGAGAATCACGCAGTGTTTCCCTTGTCTGTGTCTGCTTACATTCTCTTCAGTTTACAGCCAGGAGTTTAACAATCATCAACAATGTTCTGCTGCACTTCAAACACATGCTCACAATATACTCCCACACGATTCTGGTTTTCTAGATCCATGAGGGAGTATCTGTGACCTAGCTGAAAGCGACCCATCCCAGCACTCCAACATGTGTCGGCGCTCTTTCTTCCAAGTGCTAGAGGATTTATCCGCCTGAGATTTAGAGGTCTTAAAAAATGTTAAACGGGTCATTCTAAGCTTAAATAAAAGCTGCTAAGAATACGTGTATGCCGCTGTCAGTCTTCGGTTCTACAACATTCTGGCACTAATATAGTGAAATCTATTTTGTGACACCCCAGAAGTGTTGTCCCATTTATCCAGTAAGTGTGTTGGAGAGCCACTGGCTTTTGAGGTTGCTCGGCACGGAGTGGTTTTGGTTGTAACTTGTGGTTTAGTCAATGCACAGTAATCTTGGTGTTTAACTGGACAGGTACAGATGGATAAATCAACTGGACATTTATAGCTTAGTTTCCAGAACCAGAAGGCTACGGCCAAACGCGTGCGTTCCATCAGTGGCTTTAGCTGTAAGTGATGATGGCATTACGCTTCTTGTTATCTTGTAAAAAAGAGCCCTTCAGGGCTGATTCTACATCAGATTGACTCCGATTAGGAATGATTGTGAGATTAGCGTACTGGTCGGTGCAGCAAACCCTAGATCAGCCATTTGGTTGTTCCGTCTCTTAATGAAGAATCTGTTTCTTCTCAGTGCCGTATTGTGCAGTCGTTTGAGTCAAGCACTTTGTTCTGATGATTCAATTTAGTCATCCGTAGAGCAGAAATCACACAGGACCACTAAGCGGCAGTCACGGGAAGTTCTTCAGAGAATAATTGTACCCTTCAAGCTTCAAACTTATTGATTGTTTCTTGTCCTGTGAAAATAACTCAAAGGTGGAACGGGAGTGTTAAATTTGCCAAAGTTTCTCGTCATCACAAGCGGCCTGGCTCGGATCCGAGCAGGATGTGCAGCCGCTTCAAATCAACCTAGAACGACGTGCGCTGATGAGCAATTAGAAACCGGTTTACATCGTTGCAATCATCAGCCATTATCATAATCAACTTCAGAGTGAAGAGAGCCCTTTACCAACACCACCCTGTCCCACAAAAGAGCACTCGCTCTCACAACGAGAAGAGATTTGCCTATGCGTGTGCAGGAGAGAACACCAAAAATAGTTGTAGTTTGGTCCGAGTCTCGTCCACCCTTCTCCTGTAACACCTTCGCAAATGCCCTGTGAGCCACCCACATCGCTGACAGCACAGTAAATGAAAACAGCGTTTTGCTCTACTGTACTGCATTATTTACTATCTCCTATGGGTCGTCCTGTTTAAAGCGTGATGCGGTTGAATTGTGTATGACACTGAGGCGACGAGACACGCTCTACTCAACCTCCTGCTCTGGGGTCAAGTTCCCATTTTGGAGCATCAGTCACGCTTGCCTCATCCTGGTGGCCATATTGGAGTTACATCAGTCTCAATGGCCTCTCGTTTCGACGTAATGGCTGCTCCATGGGAAATTAAAGCTTAATTAAACATGCATGGCAACGAGACACCATTGTGCTACAATATTTGACTGCCTGTGACCTGACAGATTCATTATCTGCAAGAGTTTCTCATTTTTATGACACGCTCCTCTGTGGACGCACGGCCTCTGATAAGATCTTGGTCTGTCTGCTTAATGGTCCAGACAACATGCTGCCTGCCTGCAACAAGAATATGCATTCACTGTTTATCTCATTTACAGTTTGCACAATGGAGAGCGGGTTTAATTGAGTTTGAGTGGTTTGATGTGGACTGGGAGATATAAGTGTGTGTATGAGAAAGAAAGAGAGAACTTCTGAGAAATGCTCCGTATTGTTGTGTTTGACCTTAGTTGGCAGTTAGCCACGTTGTGGCAGTTTTGGCTTGGAGAAACATGAGTCTTGTATATCCAAACACCCAAACATATGATCTTGCCCTTTGATACTCGCATACAAAAGGTCACACTGTAATGCTACTGTTGTTGCATATACATGCAAATATATGCAAATATATAACGGCTCGCTTATTCTTACTAATCTTTCTAAACTTATGCTCACCAAGGCTGCATTTATTTTATGTTTAACACAGCAGCCGTTACTCCAGTCATCAGTGTAAGATTCTTACTATAGTCAAGACATTTTCTCTGTGAAGGACATCTAAAATTACACTGATGAAAATTATTTTATTAGTAGTAAATACTAGATTAAAACAAATGTAATGTCTACATTAAATAATTTAGTTCAGACAAGAATTAAAGAAAGTGAATTATATTAGTATTCAATTAAATCTTGTAAGAATTAAAATTTCAGCTTATAAGTATATTTTACTTTAAATTGTTTGATATGCTTACAAATATTCTTTAAGTAAATATCAGTAGTTATGGTTCATTTTTCCCATCAGTAATTAAAAAGGTTACATTTTTCACTGTTTTCGAGTTTTATTTACACTGTTTTATGGTTGCTTTTGTTGTTAGGTTTAGTAACTTACTGTTTTGTGACATCTGGAGTTCATTTTCTACTCAAAATGACCCGTTACTTAAACACTATCCACTGATTGTTACCGTCATTGTGTATGGTGTACCAAGTATTGAGGTTTCTGTGTTTGTTTGGGTAATAATTATATTGAGTGGACACATTATCTTAAAAGCATAACAAGCTGTCTACTTGCTTGCTGACGTGTTTGTAAGTGAACCTTTTTTCCAGTGTTACATTGAGTACATTTTATAAACCGTGACTGAGTGAAATGTACTTGAGGTTTGCAGATTTAACTTAAAATAATTAAGTAGAAATTACTCATTAAACTCTAACTGGCCATGTTAAATTTTCTTATTTCATTTGCTGATTTTACCAACTTAGTTAAGTAGATTTTACTTAATTCAGCACTTAAATTTTACTTAATTTATGTGTGCAAAAACTTAAGTAAATCTTACTTAAAAATTTTTTCAGTGTAGGCTTTAAATGGATAGTTCACCCAAAAATTAAAATTCTGTCATTAATTACTCACCCTTATGTCGTTTCAAACCCGTAAGACCACAACTTAATTTTTTTGATTTTTGATGAAGTCCAAGAGTCTTGTAACCCTTCATAGATAGCAACGCAACTGAAATGCTCCCAAGCCTGTGTTTATTCAACAATATCACGACACTGCTGCTGAAGCAGGAGCTAGCGTTCTGACGTAGATCATCCGTCTCTCTTAGTTCATCATCTGTATATTCTAGTTCAAATAAGTAAGGTTGGGCAAAAACTTGCAAGTCATTCTCTCTGTCGAAATTTTCACACCGGCTCCTGCGTTAGCAGCATCACACGCATGTGTCATAGTACTTTCGTGAATGGTGGTGGAGATGTTATTTTTTTGTTTTCTTTTCAAACAAAAAATATTCTCATAGCTTCATAACATTACAGTCGAACCACTGATGTGTCATGGACTATTTTAATGATGTCCTTATTACATTTCAAGGCTTGAACGTGTCAGTTGTGTTGCTGTCTATGCAGAGTCAGAAAGCTCTCAGATTTCATGAAAAATATCTTAATTTGTGTTCAGAAGATGGAAGAAGGTCTTACGGGTTTGGAACGACATGAGGGTGAGTAAATGAAAGAATTTTCATTTTTGTGTGAACAAACCCTTTAATAATTCTTGTGCCTCGATATGACCCTCTAGAGGATTTTTATTGAAATTGAAATGTACTGCATGTACTGCAAAAACCACACAGTTCAAAGTTTTGTTCATGTCTGTAGTCGAGATCACGCAGGGTGAGTAACGTGTCAAAGTTTCATATTTACGGTTACAGATTTGTTAAAATCCTTGAACTTAAGTATTAGACAGTTCGACTAATACTTTAAAGGTCTGTTTTAAATAAAGGTAATCATCTTAATAAACTCCTGTCCTCTGATCAGATAATAACATGCGTAAAGACTTAAATACATTGACAGCCTACAGCACAGAATACAGTATTGAAAAGGATTTGGATGTTCGCTGGGCAAAGGCCGTTAGTGTTGTCATTGGGATTATCTTAATACTCAATAAACCAACAACAGGAAGATTAGCGTGACTGACACACCGCATATGTTTATAATGAGGGGATTTGCACCTTGGCTATTGTTTGCTTGTCAGGAGAGCAATTAAACACCACAGGCCCAGAGACACTACGACGGCCTGTCTCTGCAGACGGAGCCAAGTGTATTTTCCCGACTCAGGTTTAGCACAGTCTGCGTCCAACAGGGGGCCTCCTTCATGATGACATTTATCCTAGTCAGGGTGGAGAACAGCATTTGTTAGCAAATACAAGACCCCTTCATGCACTCAGCACCGTTATTATTATTATTATTACTACTTTGAATGTGCAAATTTCGAAAAGTACTTTGAAGGATGTAGAGTGTCGTGTTTACTAATTGCTGTGTGTCAATATGCCATTAACTCAGTGTCGGTGCCAAAGAGCTGTTTGGATAAACTTAAATGGAATCATCTACTCACTAATCAAGAGTGGCTGTTTGGTGTTAAATGCCGGTTTGAAAATGAGTCGCTAACTGTGAGTAGCATTTTTCACTCTGAGGGGCACTGTTCCCACTCATAGACGTGACAGTTCCCACTGCTTTGCACTGTACATGTCTGTCATTCTATTGTTGTGCAGCAGTCTGATAGTGAGTTTCAAGTGGATCACGCGGTGAAGAGAATTTTTTCGATGTGCATCAAATGGAAGTGCCTTTCATAAACACTCAACAGGTGCTGTAGATTGTGTTTAATACATAGAGATGCACAAATGCAAAATCGAGATAAAAGCAAGGTGTTCACAAAAGCTATCTCACTCGACAGGCAGCAAACGGCCTGGTACTTCAGGCCTCAGATTTACTAAGGGTTCTCACAGTCACGGATAAGTATCATGTACCCACAGGCGAAAATGGCTTAGTGGCTGAACCAGACATTTACATTTCCTAGAACTTCAAACCTCAGCATCTCCAAGAACCAAAACCTAATAAGGAGTATAAATGAATGATCAAGTCAAGTCTTAATCTTTTATTAGTAGTCCAAGTTAAGTCTCAAATAATTTTCTGTAATTTGTGGTTTGGTTTTATGTACCTCTTCTAGGACAATTTGTGTTTTTATTAAAGATTTTTAGAGGGTTTCTTGTTTATTGGTATTATGAACCCTCTTCTAGGACTATTTATTTATTTATTTATTTACTTTAAAGATATTTCTAGGGATTTTCTTGTTTACTGGTATTAAGCCTCTTCTAGGATATTTTATTTTATTTATTCATTCATTCATTAATTCATTCATTTTTTTAAAGATATTAAAGTAAAGTAAAAGTAAAAAATACCACATATTTACCACCTATTTACAGTGGCATGCGGACGTTTGTGAACCCCTTGCAGAATCTATGAAAATGTGAATAATTTTAACAAAATAAGAGAGATAATACAAAATGCATGTTATTTTTTATTTAGTACTGTCCTGGGTAAGATATTTTGCATAAACAATGTTTACATATAGGCCACAAGACAAAAAAAAATAGCTGAAATTATTTAAATAACCAATTCAAAAGAGCCACAATGCATTAAGAGCCAGGGGCTGAAAACGTTTTGAAACATCTTCATCTTGTTCAAAAGTTTTCAGCCCTGGCTCTTAATGCATTGTGTTTCCTTCTGGAGCATCATTGAATGTTTGAACCTTTTTTTAATAGTTGTGTTTGAGTCCCTCAGTTGTCCTCAGTGTGAAAAAAATGGATCTCAAAATCACAAAGTCACTGCTGGAAAGGGTTCAAATATGCAAAAGATGCTGGAAAACTGAAGAATCTGCAGAACCTGGAGAATTTTTCTGAAGAACAATGCTCAGTTTAACTGTTCAGAACAAACAAGGGGTTCATTAACAACCATCACAAAACAAAACAAAACAAAACAAAACAAAAAACATCATCCAGGTAACCACACACAGTAGTAAGAACCAAGGGTTCCCAAACTTTTGAAGGGGGTTATTTTAATGATTTCAGCCTTTTTTTTGTCTTGTGGACTATATGTAAATATCTTTTATGTAAAATATCTCACTCAGGACAGTACTAAATAAAAATAACATGCATTTTGTATGATCTCTCTTATTTTGTTAAAATTATTCACATTTACACAGATTCTGCAAGGGGTTCCCAAACTTTTGCATGCCTCTGTACCTTTAGTAGTTTATTCATAATCCACTTAATAAAAAAAAACCCTCACAGAACAACTTTTAGGCATTTCTTTTTGTAAATGCCACTTAATATGAAATGTCCCTTCATTCTCTCAATTGTAAATGAATGGATAACCATGCTAACTGGGATTTGTTTTCATGCAACATTCAGAAAAAGCTTCTCCTTGAAGACTTCAATGAATGCGTTCATAAGCACTGTATGTCTGTGCACTTGTAACAGCGTTTTATCTGAAACACTGTTTTACCTTAATGTTTCTTAATAGTAAAAGCTCAGGCAGTGTGCGCTTTGAAACTATCGAAAGTATGTTAGAGCTGCTTTTCCCCTGTATCCTAAGGGAAGGAATGCTCTTTTAAAGACGATGGAATCCTTACAGACTCCCCTTGCTCTCTCCCTGTAGAGCAGAGGCCTCTAGAGTGGGATGACTTCATTAAACGGGCACTAGAGGACTGGGTTAATCCCGTTGCCTCCGGAGACAGATTGCACCTGGTTACCCTTCAGCATTCGAGGGAATGTATGCTAACCATAGCTAACATTTCCCCCCTTATGCACACACACACGTAGGCCTATGTACACACAGTTCGACATAGTCAGCGGAGTCGGTTTGCAAAGAAGGATCAGATTATTTCCTGTTTCCATCCGACATGTTGTCAATTACGGCCCGGCGCCCAGCCTAACAGGACACTTTAGCGTTACCAGCAAATGACCTTACACTGTTCAAACAATTAGCCCAAAGAAAACATTGTCCTCATTGATTTATCGGCCGTCCTAACGGAGAATTCTCCAAGTGGGGAGAGAGGAATGTCTCTCTGTTCGTGCCGCCATCATCTGGAAGCCTTTCCGCATCGGGTTCACCAGAGAGCCACGGCGGTGACAGGTCTATTTAGCACAGAACTCACCAACAACCGGCAACTAGCGTTTACTAAGGGATGTGTGCTTACAATAAACAGGGCTGTGATTCTTTTATGATAGTGATTTCTATCTTGGAATCTGAGAGAGAGAGAGAACAACAGTTCACTGGCAGTGAATAAAAGCCTAAAAATCCGTAGAGCTAGAAGACTGTATATCTTCAAGGATAATGCTTTATATCCGTAGCGGTTAGGGTTCCTTCCCAGAGCTGTGGACTTTGTTCCAGTCATGTGTTTGTGCACTGTTCCCAGGGCCAGAACTCTGGACCCCCACCTTCTGACGCACACCGTTTCTCACACAAAAGCTGTTTTTCTGCGCCGATACCCACGTCTTTGGAACTTTTTTTTAAAAGCACCGTACTGATCGATCAGCATCATTTTTACTCCAAAAGAAAAGAAGAGAAGAGACATAGAGAGTGTGAAAGAAAAAGAGTGTCTACTCATCTTGTGACAAAGTACTCTGAGCATCTTACATGGTGTTAATCAACAGCCATAGAGCTGGCTGTCACTCACAAAAACCATGAGGCAAGCCAATCGATATCAGTGCTCTCACCAACTGCGCTCAACTTTTGTAACTGCTACAGCAGTGCTCGCGTTGACCAGAGAGCCCCGTTCATTCATTGGCCTGGCACACTCACCGTTATTTCACAATTAAACTAACGGCCAGTCTCACTGCCATAAAGCCAGTCAGACCCTGGAGACATGTGCTCAACTGTACAGCTCAGACAGATCTCAAACATTCCAGCGAACATTGGCCCAAAATGAAAGATCCGATTTTTTTTTTTTTTCGCCTGCCTGCCGATAACCAAAGATGCCCAGCAGTAATAAAAGACCGCATATAAACGGCCACCAACTAAAGTGTTTGTTTTCTCACACGTGTGTAGTTTTCATTTTCACTGGATCTGGTCCTAGCTGCGGGCTTTGCCAAATTAAAGCGACAACATCATTGGCTTTGATTCTAGCGATTTGATATGTGGTGATTTTCATGTTCCTTGGGGCGTTGTTTTGTGATATTGTTCCTGTTTTATCTCTATTAGAGCTTCTGATGTTCTCTTGCTTCATTTCAAAGCTTTTTTTAAATGTTGATGGGGGGGTTTGTGTGTGTGCATGTGTGTTTTGGACACCATACACTAGTGAACACCTCGAAAATAACCGGAAATGAAATATCCATTCATTGAGTTCTCCAGTGCCTCAAAAATGCATATGAAGCATCCAAATCCTTTTGAAGAGTTGCTCTGGTCCTTTAAAGATGACATATCATAAAAATCCGACTTTTTCCATGTTTAAGTGCTATAATCGGGTCCCCAGAGAATCTGCCAACCCAGAAAATGTGAAAAAGGACAACCCAGTAACTGTTTTGGTAAGGCTTATAATACTACCACCCCTTAATCTGCATTTTCACCCACAGTGAGCCATTTTGTTTTTCGCAAGCACCAACAGTGTTCCACTTATAACGCCATGGCAAAAGCTTGCTCTGTCGCTGGCTGCACAGATATGCATACAGAACACTATTTAGTGTCCCAGCCTTTTATTTACTGTATATTAAGCTGCTGCCACACAGATCTAATATAAACATGCAATTTCTTTCCCAGCTGTTTACTTTCACAGACATAACCTACTGTTTTTGTAACTTGTGTGTTTTTAACATAAACTTGTGTGTATTTGACAGTTTAAGCGCATTAAGACATGAAAGAGAACTTAGTTTAGTTCTCACATGCTGTGTGACAGCCGTTTTCTGTGCGTGTGATTCAAATGTGTGCGCTCAAAATCCTATATCAGAAGTTTAATCTAATATAGTTAAAAATGCATAATTTCAGTGTGACAGACATGATAATCAAAACCAAACAGATGTTTTTTTGCAGAGTATCTGAGCTGAGTTGTAAAGGCACAACCCTATTCTGAAAAAGGGGGCGGGGAGCAGCAGCTCATTTGCATTTAAAGAGACACGCATGAAAACTGCAGCGTTTCTGCTTCCACTCAAAATGGGCATTTTCAAAATGATATAATAAGTGATCTTTGAGGTATTTTGAGCTGAAACCTGAGACTTATATTGCATATTGTAAAAAAGGGCATAATAGGTCTCCTTTAACATAGTACCCGCAGACAACCTGTCGTGATTAGCACCGCATTCGGCTCTCTCATCCATCCATGATGGAAGCAGCCTGGTCGTGTCGGCAGCGAGGTTCGGGCTTGAAGGCGCAGCGCTCTGAATGTGTGGATTTGTCAGAGTTTAATGAGAGTCCTCCCTGTGCTCCACCACAGCCTCCTGTGCTGTTGACATTTGTCCACCCACCTGTGTCTGGGCTTTAATGACCCTTAGCATGTCAAGCAAGTGATTTTCACTTGCGCGGAGGCATACGTGGGACATTTTGTCGAGAATTGTGTCCTCAAAGCGGATTGAGTCTTCACGTTTTAAATTTAGGTGTGAAAGGCGAGCCAGGTGTCTTCTCTCACAGACTGTGTGTGCCTCAGTGTTGGTGGATGCGGGGGTCTTTGACATTGTTCGTTCAGGTTAGCTGCTTTTACATTAGTTTCCAACTTTTTGTTTTTCCAGTCCCTTTGCCATGTTTTTGGACATGACTAAGGCATGTCGGGCAAGAGGCATGTTTTCCATTATGCTTAGTTGTCAGAGTGACTGAACTTGCCCTCCACCCTCAAGTAATGATCCAGGCATCTAGTTCTCCCTCTTAGTCTGCATTCTTCCAGCTTGCGTACATGTTTCGTGGTTTATTTTGTTAATACAGATAAGCCTTTAAAGAGCATGTTCCCTAGTGAACAGAATGCCAGTCTAAATTTTCTACACAAACACACACACACACACACACACTAAACAGAATGCTAAATCACCTCACAAAAATGACCATATTGATCACTGTATACACACACTGGAAAATCACACTCCCGCACAGGCTCATTATTTCTGGATACCGTGTTAGTCATTGTGTGGGAAATGGGTTTTAAGTATCTGTGCACTTCAAAGAATTGCAAATAGCTTGTGATTTGTGTCTCACCTCATTTGCTCTTAGTGTTTGCATTAATATAACGCAGCCCTGCCATGCTGTTCGTGATCCGCTTTAATCTAGACCAATGTGTGCATTGGATTCTGTGCTTCACTTCTATAGCAGTCTATGGCAGATAGCTGTATCATTGATTTGAAAGTGGCAAAAATTTATACTGATTAGACAAAAGGCTCTAAACACAACATTTTGGGTCCTGTACAGACTCTCTGCTTCACTCAGAGTAATATGTGATTTTTCAGCAACACTTTACAATAAGGTGTCATTTGTTAACATTAGTTAATGTATTAACTAACATGAACTAACAATGAACAATACATTTATTACACTATTTATTCATCTTTGGTAATGTTAGTTACAGTAGTTAATTTTTTGTTCGTGTTAGTTCACGGTGCATTAACTAATGTTAACACGCACTTGTGATTTTAATAATGCATTAGTAAATGCTGAAATTAACATTAACTTTTTAGTAATGTTATCTAATGAACCTTATTGTAAAGTGTTACCGATTTTTCAATGACATTGACTTCTCAATAACTGTATTTTTGTTCTGGAATATTATAAATGTATGAATTCACTGATTTTGCAAAAGATGGCCAAAATTTAAATGGACATATATTTGGTTGAGGATTCTTGAAATAAAAAAAAAAAAACTTATTGCCGAATGTTTTAAAAATACCAAAATGGTTTGAGAAGCAGCTTTTCTTTTTTAAAGAAGCAGAGAGAGAGTATTTATTTAAGTAATGTGTGATGTGTGTTCCCCGCTTTAACAACAAGCAACGGCCCCCAGTGGTCTGTGTTTGTCTTGTCACATTTTCTTGTCTTTCTTACCTTTAAACCAGTGAGAGATTCTGAATTCTGAATGTGTGTAATTACGTAATTGGTAGTGTACTTTAAATACTGTATACTTAGGAACTGAAGGCAGGCTGTGTTCACACATGCACGTGCGTGTGTGTGTGTGTGTGTGTGTGTGTGTGATTTAGGGCAGTGCTCTGCCTTTGAGTTATGACTCTAGATTTGTGTCATCTGTGTATATACTGTCTCTGTGTGTACTAGGGGAATGTTTCTTTCTCTGAGGCTAACACACAGACCAAATTATCTCTGTGTATCTTGTGGCATTCAGCTTAATAAATAGGAAGGAAAACACATTTATAGTCATCATTGTCCCAAGTTCTAGTTTACATGAAATGTCATACAAAAGAGACACAGTGTTGAGCTGTTTAACCCAAACATCTGTTTCATGTTGTCCACTGACTGAGTATGCTTTAATATCAACTGTCATTCAATACGGCTTTTGCACCGTCATATGGGCAAATCTCACGAAAGCTGCCAACATATCCAGTCCAAATGTAAAAGAAAACATTGAAGAAAATGAAGACTATTTAGGACCAGATTTGTAGTTTTTAGTAACAATGTTTTCATTATAATTAGACAACTTTGCTTCTAAATTTGCCTTACCATAATGCAAAAATATCATCTCAATTATGAAACTGTGGACAATTAAATGGTAAAGTACACTACCAGTAAAAAGTTTTTGAACAAAAAGATTTTTAATGTTTTTTAAAGAAGTCTCTTCTGCTCATTAAGCCTGCATTTATTTAATCAAAAGTACAGCAAAAACAGTGCAATTTTAAAACATAGTTACTAATTAAAAAACTGCTTTCTATTTGAATATATTTTAAATGTAATTTATTCATGTGATCAAAGCTAAATTTTCAGAATCATTATTCCTTCAGAAATTATTCTAATATGATGATGTGCTGTTCAAGAAACATTTTTATTATCAAAATTTAATACATTTTTTTCTTTGATGAATAGAAAGATCCAAAGATCAGCATGTATTTGAAATAAAAAGCTTTTGTAACATTATACACTATGCCATTCAAAAGCGTGGAGTCAGTATATGTATTTCTTTTATTAATAATTAATTAATTTAAAAAAATGTTGGTAAAGAAATTATAGAACTTAATACTTTTATTTAGCAAGGATGCTTTAAATTGATCAGAAGTGATGATAAAGACATTTATAATGTTACAAAAGATTTTCAGATAAATGCTGTTCTTCTGAACTTTCCCTTCATCAAAGAAACCTGAAAAAAAATTACACTCTGATGTTCCCAACATAATAATAAATGTTTTTTGAGCAGCAAATCAGAATATTAGAATGATTTCTGAAGGATCATGCAACTGGAGCATCACAGGAATAAATTATGAAATATATTTAAATAGAAAGCAGTTAGTTTAAATAGTAACAGTATTTCAAAAGGTGTCTGTTTTTGCTGTGCTTTGGATCAAATAAATGCAGGCTTGGTCAGAAGAGACTTCTTTAAAAAACATAAAAATTCTTTTGACTGTTAAGTGTATTTATACACAATTTAGTTTGTCTTGCCTTTAATTTATGATAAATAAATGACAAGTTAAAAATTAAAAATTCAATACTGTACGGACAAATTGTAACCACGGTATTTTATTTATATTAATTCATATTCATTTAATTATGTTTTTATTATAAAAGAATAAAATTTCATCATATTCATCCTTACAGATGGCCTCCTTCAGGCCAGTATATGTATCGTGCTATACTCAGTTATAGGCTGCTGGTAATTGGCTTGTGTCAAGACATGCGTAGTGCTAGTGCTGTATTTCTCTGTATTTTAGTGCTCTCTCGCTCTCTCTCGCACCGCTTTTAATAAAGAATTAGACTCCCTCCCTGTTCTGTTATAATGAGGAACCCTCTTTCTCCCAACTCAGTAGTCTGTTTACAGTCCATTGTACTAAATTGCTTTTGTGTGTGTCTGTGTGTGTGCCAGGGACTTTGCATGTTGTATTCATACAAAACATTTTTTGGAATTAATGAAAAGGCTTGAGATGAGTTCAAATGTTAACAGTGGATTGTGTTCTTTTGTTTGGCCACAGCTAAATCATTTAGCAATTTTCCAGTTTGTGCATGATAGAAATCATGCGCTGTGGCCAGTAATTTATTATGTTTTTTTCTATATTTGTCTTTCCCTCTCACGCATCACCCCCTCTTTCTTCGGCATATTTGTTGTCTCTCATATGCGTATCTACTCCAGTGTGTACAAAAGTGCTTACCGTCGAGATATTTCAGACGTTCCCTCGGTTTGTGATGCATCACCAGAGCGGGGCGCAGCTGCAGTGCACACTACACGCCGTAGTGCCGGAGTGAGACAGGCCTATCGATCACTCTCACACTCTCTATACATCCAGATGAGATGTACGGTGACACGCACGGTAGTTGTGAGAATGTTTCTTCCTGCCTCTAGCTGCAAATAGGCCTCATGTAAAGTGAGACTGAGTGAATAGGTGACGGTAGTCTCCGCGCGTTCAGGTTACTCTGTTTGTGTGTCCAGGACTGGATGTATGGGGGGATTTAGTCAGGTCACACACACCCGCTCCATCTTACTGTCAGCTTGACCTCCCAGCTGTGTCCTATCACATCCCTGGCTGAGGCCGCTAAAGTGTGTGTGTGTGTTTGTGTTAGCAGAAATGTGCTTCTTTAGCTAGCGCTAGAAAATTAAATTTGCCTCAATTCACTAAATGGTGGTATTAGTTCAGAATACTTCAGAGAGACACATAAGCTCTGTTCCAAAAACCTAGCGAGCTTCCTCCTTATAGGCACGTTTCCGACCCGAAGGCTGTTTGAAAAGAAAGGAATGCTCATTTTAAGGAAGCATCATGTGTTCATCACAGAGAATGAATTATTGACAAAGAAGGTGAAATGTTATTTTTCTCTAGTATAAATATAATTAAATGCTAAAAAGAAAGAGAAATAAAAATACTGTTGTACTCAAAATGTGTGGTTTATGTATATTTATGCTTCTCATGGAATCAATTGTGAATCGAGTTAAAACTTTTTTCGCCTATGTAGAGCATTTCAGATCCATCACTTATGGTTTTGTTTCACACAAGACTGTGTAGGCAGCGAGGTTCACTAGGTTTTGTAGCAGAGCTATTGTGGGACGTACATGACAGCATGTGGTAGACAAAGAGAGACAAAGAGAAGACGGCTTTAGGACTAGCAATATGTCCATTAGGACTCTTCTGAAGTACTGTAGACTGATGTTAATATCCAGTGAACAGCACAGTGGATCTGTAAAGCCTTTCTGTACAGGGAGGCATAATGGAAATCTAACACATAACCATCAGTCACATCAGACCATGAGAATTCAGGTCGAATACCTGGTGACCAAGAGCTAAGAAATCAGTGCAGTCGTTCAGACACAATTTATTTTTCCTGGAGCACCAAGTCATGGACAAATGACGGTCAAGTTGGTACAGTATTATGATTTTTCTGTTTGTCAGAAAAAGAAAAAAATAAAGTTTTGGTAATGGATAATACATATTTAATTTCTTAAGTTAATAGTTGTGATAAATGCATAAATACAATAGAAATTGTATATTTACAATATAAATACATAACATTTAAAATAAAGCATTGGGCATAAATTTCAAATCCAGCAGCAATGGAGGATAATGATTCACAGTAAATCAATATTAGTCAATTGTATATACAATATAAATGCATAACATTAAAAATAAAGCATTAGGCATTCATTTAAAATTCAGCAGCGATGGAGGATAATCAAATCAAAATCAAAATTGATTTATAAAGTTATTTATATAAAGTATATTTATGATGATTCACAATAAATCAATATAAATGTGACCTTTTAAGTAGCATGGGTATATTTGTAGCAATAGCCAAAAATACATTGTATGGGTCAAAATTATCGATTTTTCTTTTATGCTAAAAAACATTAAGATATTAAGTAAAGATCATGTTCCATGAAGATATTTTGTATATTTCCTATCGTAAATATATCAACTTAATTTTTGTTTAGTAGCCACTGGACAACATTAAAGGTGATTTTCTCAACATTTTGATTTTTTGCATCCTCAGATTCCAGGATTAAATAAGGAAAGCTTATTTATTCAGCTTTCAGATGATGTATAAATCTCAATTTAAAAAAAAAAAAAATTCACCCTTATGACTGGTTTTGTGGTCCATGGTCACAAAAGTATATTGGCACTCATAAATGAGTAAAATGTACAAAGATGTGCCAAAGTATCAAGTAATTTATAGTACATTTTATTTAATATTATAATTTCATTTAAATTGTTATTGATTAACAGTTTTATTTGAAAGGTTATAATAACTTACTAAATAAAAATAAATTTTATTAATGTTAAATGTTAAAAGCTGTAATATTCTTTTGTGTTTTGTTATAACTGCATCATTTCATATTATGCTTTTATATTTGTTTTAGAATTAAAAAAAATATAAGGCATGTTTGCAGATGTGCATCAGGGACTCGGTGTGTTTCCTCTGTTATAGTGAGTGCAGCCTATCACAATATTATGTGTCCTTTCTCTCTCTTTTAAACACACACACTTTGTCTCGAGATAAATCCCAAGCCTGCCAGACTCTCTCAGTTTAACTCCAAACCAAGTGTCAACACAAAATCCTTCAGGGAAGCTTTCTAACACATACACATGCACGCATTTCTCCAAACATCACAATACAAAAGAAGCAGCTATTCTCTCGTTGTCAAAACGAAGTAAAATCCTCTCTTTCATCCATACGCACCGACCTATAGACGAGAGGCAGCGGGGAGCGCAGGAACGTGGGAGACGCAGCGGCAGAGGAGAAAAAGACTGAAAGGGAGACGGAGATAAAGGGCTCAGTTCGGCGGTTCGGCACACGGCAGGGGTGAGGCATCGCGGACCCGGGAGCTCGGCACTGTCGCTTGAGACGGCCCAGATGTGTCAGGCTCCTGCGTCTGAGAGATTTCCATCTCTTTGGCCCGTGGATCCCAGCCCAGCAGGAGGACTCCCAGCCAACCATTCGACTGCTCCCTCTACATTATTCAGCTGACATAACCCCCGAGAAGATGGCGAGGGCAAGAGGAGGCGCAAATCTACATGTATGAAAGCGAAAAGAGCCCGTTTTAGCTCGTCGGCGAATGGAGTCGGCAAAATGACGCACCACTGTGAAGCACTCCTGCAGATATTTTTATCCATTCCGAATTTTCACACTCGCAAGCCCTCTTATTCTGTCAGAATGTGCTTCTCCGTCATGAAAGAAGTTTTTATTGTGCGAGTGTGTGTTGTGAATGCATGTGTGTGCCCCTGCTGCGCTGTGATCTGCCTGTATTGAAATAGCTCTGTATCATGACCTACATTCCTCAGCTGGGGGGCTGACACTCAGGGAGGGAGCGATGGATAGGGTGAAGGTAAAAAAGACGACACTCTGATGAGTCGAACCTTTCTTCCAACTCGCATTTTGCGACGGAACCGGCCTCGTCCCTTATCTTTTGTCGTTTGCAGCTGTGGCATCTTAAAGCACATGCGCCGCTTGTTTGTTGTGTTGTTTGTTTGTTTGTCAGGATTATGTAAGGCTCTTCAATGAGGTGAAGGGAAAGAGGGCATGACTCAAGGGAGTCGTCTTAGCCCAGGCTTGCTGCCGCCACATCACCCTCTGCTGTCTCAGGCCGCAAACATCATAACGGCCAGCTTAGCGCTGGCCTCTTATCTCAGAGGTTTTTCTGTCTCTCTCGCTCTAGATGTTGATGTATGTAGAGAGCCAGCAGCCTTTTGGAGTGTTTGTTTGTAGAAGCGGGATTATTTTCCGTCAGGAATGTCAGGAAGGTGAGTGCTCGGGTTTGTTGACGTTTAAGCTTTGCTCGCGGGCTCGGGCTCCGTGGAACTTAACTCTGCGAATTTGGAGTGTGTGAGCCGCTTGTTTGGATGTTTTCAATTGTTTTCGGTTGTACAAATCTCTGCTACCATCGTCTGCAAATGTAAATGTCAGATCTCAAATTGGGTTTTTGTTCTCTGTTCTCATAGCTATGAAAGCTGGTTTATGCCTCAAAGTAAAAAATAAATAAATAAAATAAATATAACAAATTAATTATAATAAAATAAATAAAATAAAAACCTCATTACACATAATACATTAAAAACATTTATTTTATATCTCATAATTGCAACATAATTTATTGTTATTGCGACTTCACATCTAACAACGTGGTTTTATATCGTAGTTGTTGTTTTTTTTAACATAATTACAACTTTAAATATCAGTTATAACTTTATATCTCAAAGTTTAACTTTATATCTCACAAAATTATTTCTTTATATCTTAATTGTGATTTTATTTTTTATTGTGACTATAGCTTACAATGAAGCCTGTTTATGCCTCAAAGTAAAAATAATAAAGTAAATTAAAAAAAAAAAATCAAATCTCATTACACATAATATAAATAGATTTCATATATCATAATTGCAACTTTACATTTTACAGTTGCAACATAATTTAATGTTATTGCGACTTGACATCTAACAGCGTGGCCCTATATCGTAATTGTGACTTTTTTTGTTTTGTTTTGTTTTTTTTTTTTTTTTTTTCAGAATTACAACTGAAAGTATAACTTAATATCTCAATTCTTTCTTTATATCTTAATTGTGATTTTATTTTTAGTGTGACTTTATAAATCACAGTGAAGCCTGTTTGTGCCTCAAAGTAAACTTTACAACTTTAAATCTCAGACTGATGACTTTATTTCTTAATATTGTGATTTTATATCTTAAAATATAACTTTACATCTCACAATTAAAAATGTATTTCTTGATTTTGCAATTTTGTATTTGACAGTGTGACTTATATCTGCATATCTGACCATTAAGACTTTATATCTTAATTGTAATATTATTTTTTATTATTGTGACTTTATAACATTGCCACGTTGTATCTCAAAATTAAAACTCTAATTCTTGATACTGCAATTTTATGTTTCAAAATGTGAGTGTATTTCTCACAATTGTTACCTCATATCTAATTGTAATCCATTTTTTATCACTGTGATTTTATACAATTATTTTTTTTTAATTGCAGCTTTATATTTCACAATTAAGATTTATTGTGATTTCTTTATTTTTTTTTTTTGAATTTTATATCTCACAGTGTGACAATTCCTGAACTCTTATTTTATGTCTTAATTGTGATATTTATTATTATTTAGACTGAGCTTAGAATTACTTTTTTGTAATCACAAATTTATATCTGACTTTTATTATTTTATTTTATATTGTGTGTATGAAATTTTGTCTAACAAATCTTTGTATTCTTTGTATATGCTTTTTGTTGTTGTTGTTGTTTTGTTTGTTTGTTTGTTTGTTTTTGTAGTTTTTTTGTTTGTTTTTTTTTTGTGACTCACTATATTTCCGGACTATATTTCCGTAATTGCAGCTGTATATTTCACAATACGACTTGCAATATTAATCTTTCTGACAATTACCTGTTGTATTTATATATACTCTGAAGCAGAAAATGGGTTTCAGTGAGCCATGTGGAAAGTATGCCTTCAGCACACCGTGCAGTGCTGGTAGCTGAATCACAGCCACCTGACAGGCAACAGGCTGATTAAAAATATCCGATGAGCGCACCCTCAGAGAAGTGAAGAGTGTAGCCCGCAGTGACTGGAAACTGTTGACACCATGTGATACCAAGTAATGTGAAGAGACAGGAAGCTGCCTGTGACTCCTGTCATAGGGCGAGTATCCCCTTTGCTATGGGTGTGTGGGTTTGTGTGAATTTAAAATGGATGGATTGTTTTCTCAGGTGCGAGTAAGTGTCTTGGCAGGTTTGCCGTCTATCACCAACCGTTCCAGTGAGTTCTGTAACACAAGCGTAACGCACCACGGTGACGTGTAGCTTTAGCATTAAAAGCCAAATAAGCATAACAGGCCCTCTCCTCATGAGTGTATTCACCTGCTCCGTGGGTAAATAAACTGTGAGCTGTAAACATCACGAAACTACTTTTTCCAGTTGCATGTTTGAAATGGTGGAAATTCTTTGCTCTTTATTTAATATATGCAAAACGTAAACATTCAGTGCACTCACAGATCAACTTATTCTGTCTCTGTATGGTTTGAGTTACATATTTACATGCATTTGTCAAAACACCAAATCACAATGCATAAAACATATGTCTGTTTTTTCCAAAGCTGCAAAGGTTTTCTACTACAGTCTGTAGGTTTCAATGAAAAACGTTGACTTTTAAGTAGTTGTTTTTTAAATCATTTTTATAGCGGTCAGTTTTACTGTATTCCTTCGCTATTACACGGAAGCATAAAACACGTTTTCCCTTTATGTGTCCTACACTCTGTGTCTTCTTTACTGCCTCTTTCTCAGCTCGTGCTTGCCGTGTATGCTTTTAATAAAATTTTCTTAGGATAAATGGTATTGGGTAAAAAATGCAGCCAAACCACATGTGTTTGCCCTGGGTCCTTATCCAGGACCCTTTCTCATGCTTCATTCTGTTAACAAACCCCACAGAAAGCCCTGAGGGTTCATGAGCTAACTACAACACTGCTGTAGTACAGCACCAGAGAAGAAAAACATCGCTCTCATGCATATTCTTAATGATGTGTCCAAGCCAAATGAGGAGGTGAGCATTAGGTCAGTCGTGGGGGGAAAAGGGCTTTGATAACTCCTTGCGAGACTGTCGCAAGAATGTAAGAACCATAACTGATTTCATTTCACTCCCTGCCTTCCTTACAGAGAGTTTGCTTTAAAGCAACATAATGGCTCGTCGGGGCTGATGTGGGCCGCCCTAACAGTTGGGTTGATTTCAATATTAACAAAAGAGCCCCGTATTGCACTGGGAAATCAACACTGCAGCTGCAAATTCCCAGACTCGAGCGTGCTTTTATAGGTTGGACTCCAGGCCTGGAGCAAGGGTGGGAGAGGAAGGGGGGATTCAGGCAGAATCACATCACTGTGTCCTGCCGCCCATAATGAAGTGCTCTGACAATCCATTGACCTGAGAGGGAAACTGTCTGATGTTTGATACATCACTCAGATGATGGACAGACCCAAAACCCAAACAGATATGTCATAATACAATTATTTCCTCAAGATGAATCGCTGATAGATCGCCGTTTCAAGTGTGACTGTTTGGTGAGAAGAGGAAATCAACACTCGGCTCCTACATGCGGTAGGAGTTGATAATGAGTGCCAAAAGTGCTATTGCAACACCTGCTGCTTTCATTGTTTGTGCTGCCGTGGATTTACTACCTTTTATGGGGACCAAATGATAGTAAAACGAGATGTGGCATGCCGAATCAAGCAATGACGAATTTTTCCATTTCGGCCATTTTGGATGCCAGCCATTTTGAATTTCATTTCAAAATACTGTATTTATGTAACATGTCTTTGTGAGACTTAGGCTATGTTCACACTGCAGGCAAATGTGGACCAAATCCGATTCTTTTTTTACTCACATGTGAATCTGTTTTTCTCTCTGTTTTTTTAATAACTTCAAATAATTTGTTACCCTGCTACTTCAAAATTTCAACTCAATAAGTTCAGTCAAGTTAAAATGTTAAGTTGTACTAAGTCACAACTTAGATATTTGAGTTGACTAAACTAAAAATTTGGTTTGTTAAACTTACATACTTGTCTTTATTTTTCATATTGTCTGTGCATAATTTTGCTGGCTTCTGCAGCAAATCATGCTGTAAATAAATTCAAGATAATGTACTCTATGTCCTCCGTGTTTTACTTCCTTGTGACGGCGCACTGCGCAGGTGTTCCCAAATCCAGTTTCCCCTGAGAATTAGGCTTCTTTTTCCACTGTTGCCACAGGTTGTTTAACTTAATTTGTTACCCCGCTGCCTTACAATTTTAAGTTCAGTCAACTCAAATAAGTTTAGTCAACTTGAATGTTAATTTGTACTAAGTGACAACTTAGATATTTAAGTTGACTAAACTAAAAATGTGGTTTGTTAAACTTAAAAGCTGGGTTTGTTACCCAGCTACCTTAAAATTTTAAGTTGTAAAAAAAAACTTAGTACAACTTAACATTTCAAGTTGACTAAACTTAAGTTGACTGAACTTAAAATTTTAAAGGCGGCCAGGTAACAAAGTGAAATCTGATCTTTTCAATTCCGATTTGTGCCGTTTCCATATGTGCTACTAAATCTGATACAGTTCAGATGTTTTGCAATGCGACTGCAGTGTGAACAGTCACATTAGAATTCATGCGACTAGATCAACATTTGTCACGATTCTACACCCATGGGAGTCACTTCAAAGATTTTACACAACCAAAGTTACAACAGTTGCAAAAGGTAGTCAGTGGAAGTACACTTATGTGTCAGTACTCATAAGTATTACAATGACAACTCTATATACAAGCAAAACATAAGGGCTTGTATCATAAGTTTCAAAACTCTGCTGTATTTTGTCACATCCTTGTCTTTTATTTTTCATATTGTCTGCGCATAATTTTGCTGGCTTCTGCAGCAGATCATGCTATAAATAAATGCATGATCATTTACTTTATGTCCTCCGTGTTTACTTCAGTATGACGGCGCACTGCGCAGGTGTTGCCAAACCCACAGTTTCCCCACAAAATTAGGCTTCTTTTTTCACTGTTGTTGTGGGCTGTTTTTCAAGCAACCCCACAAACGTGATATTTACCCCCTGGAACAGGGGCTAGTTTTGGACTATGCTGTAAAAAACAATAAAAAAAAACTATTTGTTGAGTCAACTTAAAATAATATGTTACCCTGCTGCCTTAAAATTCTGAGTTCAGTCAACTCAAATAAGTTTAGTCAACTTAAAAATGTTAAGTTATACTAGGTGACAACTTAGATATTTGAGTTGACTAAACTAAAAATTTGGTTTGTAAAACTTAAAAGCTAGGTTTGTTACCCAGCTACCTTAAAATTTTAAGTTGAATCAACTCAAATATATAAATTGTCACTTAGTACAACTTAACATTTCAAGTTGACTAAACTTATTTAAGCTGACTGAACTTAAAATTTTAGGGCCGTGGGGTAACACAACGTGAACAGCTATACGAAAAAAAAAGGATCTGAACAAAAATTGGAATTGAGCACTAAGGCTCGTGGTGTGAACTACCAAAAAGTTTCCCACCTTGTGGACAAAATTTCAAAGAAATAGAAGAATTCTAATAGCTTTTGATTTATTTTGCCTGTTATATCTTGAGAGAGCCTATATAATCAGCTATATAACCAGCCCAGCGTCAACTCTTCTGGCATCCCTCCACCTCCCCATCTCCTCCTCTATTTCTGTTATTCTCCCTCTAGGTAGTACCGCAATGGAGGGGTTGAACTCGGCGTTCAAACTGAGCCTCGGGTTCGAGCCTCCATTAAGGACAGCAAGCCAAGTTTATTTACCATTAACCATCAGGACTGGATGGGGAGGCGAACTCGTGAAAGATTCATTGGGTGATGCTGAGAAGTAATACCAATAAGGGCATAGTTGGTTGAACATGTAATCCACCATTTTGAAATTTGTTGAAAACCTGCTTTTCAACTCCTCCTAGACTGCAGGTCTGATTTTCACCCCAAAAAGTTATCGATTTCGTGTCTAACGCATCAATGAATTTGATGGCAGGATGCCAAAATGAATCCAAGGCTATGTTTCTGCAATGCATTAGCACATTTACACCAAATTTTGTCATTGCCACCCCACACTGACTGCATCCATTTGTTCACAGTGCCACCTATTGGTCAAAAGAAATAAGCAGTTATGTCAGGTTATTATTATTACATTATCAGTTAATTTTTGACCACAGAGGCCCAACTGTGAGTGCTGCCACCTAGTGAACCAAATAATTAGTTAGTTAGGTACATGAACAGATGATGCAAAGTGTACGCAAAAGCATTGTAAAAATCACACTGATTGCGAACAGTCTGCGTGGAGCTTGTTGATGCCAAAATCTGTCACGCACTGTGCGCTAAATGTAGCGGCAAATGGAAAACCAAGACATACTTTTGGTATTAGGGTGTAGCAGATATAATTAGCTTAAAATATAAACATAAAAGTCAATGGTCCCATGATATGAAGGTTCCCACTGTGGTATAAAAACGAACTAGCGTATGCTTTCAGCTCTGTACGCTTTTGACCTTACCTGTCAATGACATTATCAGCACACAGCTTAGAGACTTGTCTTTGGTAATATCACACCAGCCAAATGCGTACTGATTAGTCCCACAACACACACGCTTACACACTCATCAGACCGTAGGGACAGAGATCTTAATCTGTTTCCTGCGCACTGGGAATGCAGGCGTCATGAAATTGTATATTTTCAAAATATCTGCGACTTGATACCACCGAAAGTATCCAGTGTACGCACCGACCCGCTCCAAGTCTCCACTAAGTCTCTTCCCGACTCTCTGAAGTTATCGTTAGTAATTTAAATCTCTTTCCTTGCACACTAACTTAAGTGGCCAACTTTCTTCACTTTCACGCTTCTCTGAAACTTTACAATTCACTTTGTTCTGCATAATCCTCCATCAAGAAAAGACGACAGGTAAAGACCAGAGGAAGGCATCTCAGGGGTGAGCAAGTCACCTCTGATGCAACAAACGATGGAGTTCAGAGACAACGAGAGGCAATTTTATCAGATAATAAGCTCTAATCTGTGTATTATTCTGGGCCGAGAGGCTTTTGTTCTGCAGTGATTATGCTGTCCAAAAGGTTCTGATCTCGTCTTATGTCTGCGTAATTGAAATAACCCTGACCCTGAAAAGGCACTTGATGTGTCCATAAAAAAAGAGATGAGAGAGGCTGAGAAAAAAAACAAAAACAAAGTGAGAGTGAAGGAAAGCTGAGTTGTTTTGTCACATTGTGAAAGCGTTCTCTTGATGGTCTATATCTCTGAGGCCACAAACCGTCGCACCTTCTTGTAGGTCAGGAATATTGTCTTTCTCTTAGAGGAAGTGTTTCTGCACTGTGTCTTTTCATGCCTTGCCAGTGTCTTCGCTGCGCCAGCCACGGTTTTGTCCCCTCTCCCCCAGAGCCTCAGAGTCACCTCTCTTGTGTACCATTAAAAGAGGATTGTGGGAACTGTATTTCCTTGTACTTTAGGCTCCAGATTGTGTATGAGAGTGGTTGAGGGTAACTGGTGTCTGATACTGTAGACAGTTGCCTGCGCCCAAGACCCAACAATCACGCTATTGTCCAGCATCTGTATGGCTGAAAGTTGCTACCTGGTACTATCAGTGAGAGCAGAGGGTATGGAAAAAGTGTTCTATCAATGGCTGCTTTGTGAAGGGCCGTGTTTCCTCCGCCTCCTTCCCCTTCAGCTCAATAGACAAAGCACTACGATCCAGCCAATTAATCACCCTTTTTGATTTTCACCTAAAGACATCCACCTGAGCAAAAGTATCTGATTTGCGGCTGCTTTGTGCTTCCACAAAATGCTGTGTGAAAAATGCAATGCCATGCTAAAATATGCTGGCCCCTACTATCCAAAATACAACTTTGAGTTATTTCATTTGTGTAAATGGAATGCTGCACCAGAGCCAGATTAAATATTGTCAGGGTCTGTCTTGTTTCTTGTTAGCTATGTTGGGTGAAAATCAACAAGTGATAGCTAAATGTAACCAAATAGAGTAGGGATCCACGATATTGGATTTTTGCCGATATCCAGTATGGCGATATTTTTAATTTGGGCAGATAACCGATATTAAAATATTTCCTTTTGTTTTGAAACAAAACACTCTTGTGTGGAAGTTATAAGTAAATTATTTTTAATTTTGGTTAGTTTTTTAACAAGAACTTATTTGTTAGAATTAAATAAACAATAATGAAGTTCTTTTATAATAACAGTACATTAAAGCTTTGAAAATAACTATAAAATATATATTAGTTGCTGCATTTTTTTTTCCTCTGAAAAATGCAGCTGTAACCTTAACATTTTATTTAAAGATTTCACATTTATAGATGTCTCAAGCAAAAGAGTTCGGAAAACTTTTAAAGCTCATATATATATATTTTTTTTAATTAACATTAAACATTAAAGGAGAACTCCATTTCCAGAACAACAATTTACAGATAATTTACTCACCCCCTTGTCATCCGCAATGTTCATGTCTTTCTTTCTTCAGTAGTAAAGATTTATTTATTTTTTTTATTTATTTTTTTGAGGAAAACATTTCAGCATTTTTCTCCATATAGTGGACTTCTATGGTGCCCCGAGTTTGAACTTCCAAAATGCAGTTTAAATGCGGCGTCAAACAATCCCAGATGCGGTTGTAAACTATCCCAGCCGAGGAAGAAGGGTCTTATCTAGATTGGTTATTGGTTATTTACATTAAAAAATTCAATTTAAATACTTTTAAAATACTCAGCTTCAAAAATCATTTCAAAATCATCCTAAATCATTGCAGAAGTTCTGACCCAGTCTTTGCAAAGTGAACATGCAAAAAAGATCAAGCACCCTTAACAAAAAAGGTAAAACAGCGATATAGGATGCTTTTGAAGTTGAGGGAGAACATGAGATGGGAGTTTTTCAACATACCCTAACTGTCATGAACAGGAACAAAAACAGTCCAGGCAGAGTAAGACAAGACGAGCGTTTGGCATTAAAAAGTATATAAATTGTATTATTTTTATTCTAATAACTGATCATTACACTACATAAGACCCTTCTTCCTCGGCTGGGATCGTTTACAACCACATTTGGGATCGTTTGAAGCCGCATTTAAACTGCATTTTGAAAGTTCAAAATCGGGCACCATATCATATTTCTTTACGACTGAAGAAAGAAAGACATGAAGATCGTGGATGACAAGGGGGTGAGTAAATTATTTGTAAATTGTTGTTCTGGAAGTGGAGTTCTCTTTTAATGAATAAATCAGCGTAAAATTATTTGATTTACAAGTGCTATGTTTGTGTTTTTTTTTTTTTTTTTTTTGTTGTGATTGTTTATCTTGTAAGCTATAGCTTCTGACCTTTAAATCACAACATACTCATGATTTTATGATATCAATTACTGCTTTATTTGTGTATATCACTTTCATTTTATTAGAAGTAGGCCAACAGCGCCCCCTACAAAATTAAAACTTCTTACCGAACGGGCATTAGGACCCGGTGGAGGCTGTCGCAGCTGCCACTGCACGTGCTATTACTGTTTATTCTGTCACACACGGAACGCATCATTCTGTACCTGCATTCTCAGATTAAATGCAGCCATCCAAAACAGTGAATCTAATTCATCATTCAAGCAAAACTTTGCTTCAAGAATGAGCCACACTGCTGACTGATCTAATCACTGGCACACCCTGAGCACACGTGAGTTATTCCTCTTATCGGTTTTTCATATCGGGCCGATGCCAATATTTACATTTAAAGCCATTATCAGCCGATTCTGATATCAGTTAGATAAAATTGTACATTCCTAAAATAGAGTGTTTCTTTTGAAATAATTTCTAGAAATAAGAGAAATGACTGGTCTGGTGAGAGGTAAAAGATTTAATTTTAATCAGAATAAAAGAAACAGCAGTCTTGATGGTGCTGCAATTACTAAAATTACTGAGATTACAAAAGGGTGATGGCAATAAGAGAGCTTTTGACTAAAATCATTCCTCTCACATTTTGGTCATAATATTATTCATAAGTGTTTGAACAATTTTTACAATTATAAAACTTTACAGCAGAAGTCTATATTTAAAATTCAAAGCTGAATTTTTGAGCAGCCAATACTGGAGTCTTTAGTGCATCATGATTCTTCAGAAATCATTCTAATGTGATGATTTGGTCATTTTAATATGAAGATTATGATTCTTTAATGAGTAAAAAAATGGAAAAGAACATTATTCATGTGAAATAGAATCTTGTATTACATTATAAATGTATTTACTGTCACTTTTAATTAATTTAATGCTGAAATGTATTTATTTAAGTTTATTTATTTAAAAAAATATATCAAAATAGCTTACTTGGAAATACATCAGATTACTGAAATGACTTTGGTTCATTTTTAACTTTAAAGTGCAAGAATGAGATATGGTGAAACTGCTATTTAAGTTACCATGTTTTTAATACACAGTACAGCAGAAAAAAGGGGAAGACTGAAAACAATGGTTTCTGTAATGGCAATTATTGGGATGGGGAAAAAAACCACCCAGAAATTAGTAAATTTCACCATTGCATTGCAATTATTTTTCAGTGCCTGTAAAATCTGTAAAAAGCATTCATGATTTATGTCTCACTTCAGATGCAGTTTCTGTGCTGCCCTTGCAGTATAGAGCGGACACTAGTACACAAGGCAAGATGAAAAGGAACTGAATTTTCTGTGTTATTGCTAACTGCTACACAATTGTTATTTATATAACTGTTCAAGAGGTGTTGATTTGGTACTTCTCTCAGATCGATTGTTGCCCTCTCTAGATCCCTTGAGTATATTCTAGCTTCTACTTCATAAGTTAGAGTTTGAACAAGAGTTAGACAGTACCAGCTAAAAGTGTAGATAGAATTGTGAAGAATTTTGCCTACTACTGTGATTTGATGCAGTATTTTTACTTTTTATCTCAGGATGTGATCACTTTTAAGTCCTCATGTAACTTTACTTCATAACATTCGCTAGTTGAAATTTTACCTGTGAGATTTTACCTCAACGCAGCAATGAATCTCGTGCCTAGATAATTTCCCTTTTATGTCTTTGCGAATGTGTTGTACGTTTTAATTTATTATTACAATTTTTTACTTTTGAGCTTAGAGTCTTACGCTATTCTAAACTAATAATAATAATGAAACAGAAGCTAATTCTTCTGATCACTTTCCCAAGAGGGAAGAAACGACTTTCAGAAATACGGATGATAGAGCCGTGCCTCTCCATCCTCTTCTGCCTCAGCCCGGATCTTGTTATGAGTCTAATTTGAAGGCAAATATTCATAACTCATCTCCTTTTCTGATCCATGTTCTTTATATGGAATCTGTTCATTATTTAGTTGCAAGTACAAGCCTTTTTTAATTGGAATGCATTTTTTTTTTTTGTAGTGGTCAGTTTATTATTCTTTTTCTTTTTCTTCTTCATCATCTAACTTTAAAATTAACAGATGTAGTTTAAATATTTATATATATATATATATATATATATATATATATATATATATATTCCGTCATAATCGATTATTACCCATCATTTTAATTTTCATATTTTATAATAACACATTAAATTGCTTTTATTTTTGTTCACATTTTTATTTTTAATCATGAACCCACAGGACGACAGCGCAGTGTTTAAAAGCAACAAAATACGCTAGGGCTGCGTAAACAAAAACGATTTGTCAATTTTAATGAACCAAAATTGATTCTTAAATCCCAATCGATCTTTTGGTCTATGCTGTTTTCAGGTGATGAATGAACATGCAGTGTGCCTTCCTTCCAATAATTAGCAATAGGCTAGGCTGTGTGTTACTTTTGATACGAAACAAAGTCTCCGATTTTAAATTCTGTCCATTTCATTAGGAAATTCAAGCAATAAATACCGTTTTGGTGCTCTTTAATGTGGCGAGATAGATCGTTGTAGCTTCTGTGTACTCACCTGTGCGCAATCAAACGCATAGGACAACATTCGTGGCGGTTTCGTTTTTGTTCTGGATCCCATGCTCTGCTGCCAGACTGGAGCACACTTGCTACCAACTAGACAGGTTTGGGAATTACAGCTACAGTTAACAATAGATCACCCTCAGTGTAATCTGTCACAGTGAAGGGCGGCCTTCATTTTTCCACTGATAAAAAAAAAATCTGTCAATGACAGACAATTTTTCGGTTAACGCAACCTCTGATATAAATATATATATATATATAGTAGTTGCACATTCAGTGCAAGCATGTTACGCAGTCCTTTATGATTTAATTAGCTATGCGAGTGTGTGTGTGATGGCTGAAACAGCTGGATGGCTCCTCTGGATCTCACTCTCTGAGCTCAGACGAAGCAGCTCCCGGCATGCTGATCATCCTCCCTATTGTTTCCTGAGTGGCTTATTAAATTACTCGACCTCCCTCGTATAGTGGGAGCTGTCAATGTGCTGCCCTGCTCCACTCTCCTGCAGGGCTCTTTCTCTCCCTCTCTCTCTCGCCATCTCTCACACTCTCTTTCTCTGTGGCCGATAACAGGAGCTTGTATCGGGGCATTAATCCTTCTGCTCTCTTGGGTGGGATTAATACTCTCTCTTTGTGTAATTATGACCTCATTGCTCTGCTCAGATAAGAGGCAGGTTATCAGGTCAGACGACCATTGAGGGATGGCGTAAAGGAAGAAGCGAGTGTTTCTCAGTGACGCAGTGGAGGAGACCTGTGAAAGTTCAAACAGGACACGTTTAGGTGCTGTTTTAGTGCATAAACATGTCGTAGATGGAAGTCTTAAGCTGTTGAGATGCGCCTTGCTGTTTTTGAAGGCAGGAACATGTCCGTGTGTGCACGGCCCCTTAGACAAGACATGACACTGTTTGAGCTGACTTTCTATGACTTTATCAAGGAGACTAGTACAGTCTGATTTGCTGTCTCACTGCGTGTTTTTCTTTCTCCATCGCTCTCTCTCTAGCCATTTCTCTATCTCTCTCTCTCCCTCCCCTCCCTGGCTGCCTGCTGTTGCTGCTCTGTGCCATATGGAGCTTTACTGGAACTCCTCTTAAAAGATTCACCAGATGAATCTCTCTCTCTCTCTTGCTCTCTCTCCCAGGCTCTCTCGCTCTCTCAAATGATGGCTTTCTCATTTAACAGATTGGCTGATGTGTCAGAGATGACTGGGTTATGCCACCGCTAAATGAGAGGAGGGAGTGAGAGACAAGTGCTTCCAAAAGCTCAGTGATGCTCCTGGGCCAAAGTTCTGTTTCATTGCTCTCTCTGCGTGTCAGACGTGTTCAGTGACATGTGTGCTTATGTGTTTGTGTTTTATAGGTTTTGCCTTTGTTGATTTTATGACTATTTTTTATTTTTTCCTTGAAAGTTTGTTAATAGAACGTTAATGAGGGGATAGTTAATATGCCTGTAATTTGCTGGTCTTCAGAGGTATTCACACTGGATGTGTGTTTTTAAGTATCTCACAACATGAGCTTTTCATTGAAGATGCTACGGTATGTAGCCCTAACCATAAACCAGAACTTCTTATTCATAAAGATAAAAAAAATAGTCTGAACATGTTACTGATTGTTTGAAAAGTTCTGCGGTTTAAAAAAAAAAAAAGACAATTTTAAATACTTTGTACTTTGATTTTGATTTTGATATATATATATATATTTTTATTGAAAGTTTGTAAATGGTAAGTTACTGAGGGGAAAGTTAATATATCTGTAATTTTTTGGCCTTGGGAGACATTCCCACTGGATGTGTGTGTGTGTTTTACGACATGAGCATTGCATTGCAGATGCTGTGTAACCCTAACCATAATCCTAACCATTTTAAATATGTTGTATGTTGATTTATTTATATATATTTTTTATTGAAATTTAGTAAATGGAAAGATAATGAGGGGAAAGTTAATATATCTGTCTTTTTTTGTTTGTTTCAGGAGACAAATATAGATAATTTTAAATACGTTTTACGTTGATTGTTTTTTTGTTTTGTTTTTGAAAGTTTGTAAATGGAAAGTTAATATATCTGTAATTTTTTGGCCTTGGGAGACATTCCCACTGGATGTGCATTTTTTTTAGAATCTTACCACATTAACACTGAAAACACAGTAAAACCATAACCATAATCATAACGTTTAATTCATAAAGATGTGGATCATAAAATGTAGTCTGAACATGCTTCTGATTGGTTAAAAAGTTATGCCATTTAAAAAATAGATCATTTTAAATACGTTGTATGTCAATTTGTTTCTTTTTTAAATTGTAAGTTTGTAAATGGAAAGTTAATGAGGGGAAAGTTAATATATCTGTCATTTTTTTAGCATTTTATGACATGAGCTTTTCATTGAAGACACTACGTAACCCTAGCCATAAACCTGAATTTTTTGTTCATAAAGATGTGGATTACAAAATATAGTCTGAACATGCTTCTGATTGATTGAAAAGTTCACCAATTTAAAAAGGTTCATTTTAAATATGTTGTACACAGATTTATTTTTTTCTATTGAAAGTTTGTAAATGGAAGGTTAATGAGGGTAAAGTTAATATATGTGTGATTTTTTGGTTTTGGGAGACATTCCCACTGGATGTGTGTGTTTTTTTAGCAACATGAGCATTGCAATAAAGACACTATGTAACCCTAGCCATAAAACTGAACTTTTAATTCATAAAGATGTGGATTTTAAAATTTCTGAATTAAAAAAAAAGAGATTGTCTTAAATAAATAAATAAAATGTGAATTGTAAAATCTAGAAGTAATTAATGTAAGTAATCAGAATTTAATTTATAGTGTATTTTACCCAAAAATGAAATTTCTGTCATCATTTATTTACCCTCATGCCATTCTATACCCATAATTGACACATCTGTTCATGTTATAAAGTAATTGTGTCTCTAAGAAAAACTTGGCTTAAACCGCCTGATTCATATGGATTCATATTTTGCAATGCTCTAATTAAATTACTGAGAGAATATTAAATTGACAGAACATTAAAAAATATTTATTGTTTTCGAAAGATGAACAGAAGTCTTGTGGTTATGGAATGACATAAGAGTGAGTAAATGATGATAAAACTTTTGGGGTGAATTGTCCCTTTAAATGAAATGTAAGCAGGACATTTAACCTTTTAAATTATTGAATTAGATTATGTAAAAATGCAGAAAAATACAAATCAATTGATATAAGATAATAAAAAACTAAATGTCTTCATTAGACAGACAAAATTACAAAACGTTTTTTAGACCCGCAAATAAAAGAGCAAGAATCATTCAAGTAAAGTACTGCATAATTATAAGTAATGCGCAATTTGCGCTATGGATATATTGTCTGATCTGAAGTTGATGAAAATAGTCTTTGCTTTCTTCCAGCATGTTCTTTAGTGTGACAGTGTGAACAGTTATTGAGCCTGTGACCACTGCTTGCAGTGGCTGAAGGAGTTGTAGTTTCTACGCAGCTGTGCGTTGTTGTGTAAACGGATCAGTCTTCATCTGAATTAGCCATCAATGTCACACCAGTCTTTTGTGTCTTGTGCAGCTGCCATCACAACCTGACCCCCTAACCTCACTAAAAACCCACTGACCGCCATTAACACACACACGCATACGCACAACTCAGCCCAACGCCATCTGGAAACAACTGGGCCCCTCTTGAAACACCCGACATAGATTAAGAGAAGCGGGGCTAATTTATTAGAGGCCTGTCCCACCGGCTCAGGTTTCAGCTAGCACTCAGCACCGCTGTCCTATATTCACACGTCCTCTGACTGACATGTTCTGCTGCCTACACTGACACGCCGCAGACATTCACATAGATGCATTAGTCTAATGTAATAGATTACCTCGGGTGGTAAACATAATTCAGCGGATCTGTCGAGTGAAAAAAATACATGGCAGATTCCAAACCATCAGTATAAAAGGTAACCAGTGGCAACCAAGGTTAAAGCAACACAATTCTCACACAGAGCTACATTTGTGTGTTTTTTTTTACACGATCGAAGCGTCTTTAGATATTCTAAACTGTGTGTGTAACATTCAAAAGTGTTGTATTTTTCCATCCAGGTGTGTGTTTAAATGTGTCAGCGGTGGTCTAACTGAAGGCTGTTCGTAATTAGAACTGCTAATGACGAAGTTTAGAGAACGGGCTTCTCCAATTTGGAGCTGGGTGGCATCCTGTTGACCGTGGCAGCTCAAACTTACATCCAATCACCACAAGGCAGCATAAATCACAGAGAACAGAGAGACATATACGGGGGAGAGGGTAAACACTTCCAGCTGAAAGCATTTGGGTGCGATTTGTTGAGAGGAACGATGTCGTTTATATTGGGTGATCAGCGATGTTTAACAGACTGGCGCTCTATTTCATTTTCTCTCCGTCTCGCACTCATCCCTCTTCATTCTTTTCTATTTTCCTCCCACACACTCACTCACACACACTGCCTAAAGACTCTTTTATCCCCCCTGCATTTTTTTCTCTCTCAGGGAAAGAGATGGGCCTGAACTTCCTGTCATTCCCGCACATTTGGCGTGGAGCGCTCGACACGGGCGCTGTGGCGGAGTGACGCAGGGAGTCGTGCTGTGACGCGCTTTTGAATGTTTCTGAAAGCGCAGAGTGACAACCATTTGAAGTGAAACATTTTAATGATGCCTTCGCACTTGCAGACAGAGGCACGGCAGAAAAGAACGAGAAAGAAAAGTCGCGGCGTGTTCAGGAGTTCGGGCAAATCCTGCTTTGATGCCACCAGGCCGCCGCATATTATCTCTGACCGTTCTTCAGTGAGCAGAGCTTTCATTCCGGCCGGCTGGAAATGAAGTCTCTGGCTACTTTTCTTCGGCCCGCTCCCCTCCATACGGCCACAGTTCCGGTGATTATGTAGCTCTGGCGATGCGGCCGCTCGGCCGCGGCGGCGTCCAAAAGTTTCAATTTCACACCATGTTCAGCCGCATCGAACCCTCCTATTCCATGAGGACCCTCTGTCAACCCCTGTAAAATCCACCCCCCTCCACCTACCTTGATACGTTTCCTTTTTTCTCACATCGATAGCTCCTCTGTTTCCAATTTTACCAGCCCTCACTGTCAGTGTCTGGGTGTTCTGCTGGGTGAAAAACGCTCTTGCTCTCTTTCTCTCTCTCACTTTCGCGCCCTCTGTCTTTCACACCCTTCCTTTCTGTTTCTTTCCAACTTTTCAGTGCGAGTGTGTCTGATGAGCTCAAGCTGTTGAGTCTGTCTCTTAACAGATCGCAGATTATTAGCATGTGGCCTGAATGTCTTGCTCCCACAGTTAAACCACTCTACTGATGGAGATAATTATTACAACTATACACACACTACCACACCCGTCTCTCTAAATACTTTGCTCTCTCCCTCCATGTTAGGCTAACGTTCTCTGTGCTCTGTTGTTAACCCTTTGATGTATGATAGCCATCTTTAAAGGCTGGTTTAATCAGTCTTTGTGACTGCCTCTTTATGTTTTGTTTTATAGGAAATTTAAATATACAAATTAAGTTTCTTCAAACTTTTTCTGCAGGTTACATTGTCTCTTTCAGCATGTATCTGACTTCAGGAGTGAATCATTGAATCATGCATGTAAACGATTAGTTTAAAAAGAATGATTCATTCAGGAACGAAACAGGAACTAAACAAACCATTCCAAATACCCACACTAGTGGTATTTCAACTTATCGCTTATCTTACATGGCGTATTTCCGATATTTGTCCCAAATGTTTAAGTGGGTGTGTAGCAATTTACCTAATTGGATCTAAACGTGTTTAGTAGTCTCTAAAATAAAATAAAATTAAAAAATAAAATAAAATAAAATAAATTGCTAGCACATTTCAGCAAACATTTACAAAGAAACAACAAGTTAACACTATAAACATGTAACTATAAACTAGAAGAACATTAATTAATTTTTTTGGCTTACTACTTTAAAATATAATTTTTTGCAGTGTATGCAATGCATAACACTATTTATTAATTGTGGTGCTTCTAATAATGTGTTAAAAAGCTGATGCAAATTTCTTTGTAGGCTATACTGTATTCTCATTAACAACACAATGTGCAACACTTTCATTTTGCTCCCAAATTATTAAATTATTGTCATATCTAATTAATTTAATCAACACTTAAAGGGTTTCCTCGACATCTTGCAATTTTTTGGCACATATGCTACCAGTCAAAAGTTTTTGAACAGTAAGATATTTATTTATTTTTTTTTTTTTTTTTTTAAGAATTCTCTTCTGTTCACCAAGCCTGCATTTATTTGATTTAAAATACATTAAAAGCAGTAATATTGTAAAATATATTTTTACTATTTAAAATAACTGCTTTCTATTTGAATATAATTTAAAATGTGGTTTATTCTTGTGATCAAAGCTAAATTCTTAGCATCATTACTCTGGTCTTCAGTATCACATGATCCTTTAGAAATCATTCCAATATGCTGATTTGCTGTTCAATAAATATTATTATTATCAATATTTAACAGTTGAGTACATTTTTTTCAGGATTCTTTGAATAGAAAGATCCAAAGATCAGAATTTATCTAAAATAAAAGTTTTTGTAACCATTCAAAATCTTGGAGTCAGTATTTTTTTTTTTTTTTTTGATAGAAATTAATACTTTTATTTGGCAAGCATGCTTTCAATTGATCAAAAGTGATGATAAAGACATTTAGAATGTTACAAAAGATTTCTATTTCAGGTAAATGCTGTTCTTTCAGATAAAAACTTTCTTTTCATCAAAGAAACCTGAAAAAATCTATGCATTATGTTTTCATTATTTTTAATAATAATAATAATAATAATGTTTTTTTAAAGCAGCAAATCAGAATATTAGAATGATTTCTGTAAGATCATGTTACTGGAGTAATGATGCTAAAAATTCAGCTTTAAAATCTCAGAAATAAATTGCATTTTAAAAGATATTTAAATAGAAACCAATTATTTTAAACAGTAAAAATATTTCAAAATTGTACCGTTTTTTGCTGTACTTTGCATTAAATAAATGCAGGCTGTCAAAAAAAAACATTAAAAATCCTACTGTTTAAAAACTTGTGACTGGTAGTGTAAGTTGCAAAACATGATACGCTTAGCTTCAAATAGTCCTCCAAGACTGTGTAAATAACTGACAATATTATTTAAACTTTTAGTTCTTCGGTTTTAATTATTCATCTATTATATTTAGTATTCCACTCACAATTGTGTTTATATTCAGAACAAAAGTAGACTTGTTCAGTTAATAATACCTAACTATATTCAACTCTTGTAATAATATGTTAATAAAAGGAAATAATTATTCTTCTTTTAAATTAAAAAGAAACATTTTTCCTTTAGGATTTAATAATTCATCCATCAAGGCTTTAATTGCAATAACAGTTTTCTTCATGCTTTCTTTTGCCAAAGCAACTTGCAAGTCTATATACACTTTAATGTAGGTGTTAAACACAAGAATCCAGACTTACGGTATTTCATATTTCACTAATATTTTTTCATGCTTTTAATCAGCTGCTGGAGAAAATAAATGTGATGTTTCTGATGTTTTGCCTCGCATAACTTCACGTTCTAGGACTTCGTGTCTCAACATTCAAACTTTTCTATTAGTTACCATTAGAGTCTGTGAAAAAGAGAACAAGAAAGAGAAATCTTTTTTCGTAAGACTGAGGTCAAGTGAGCCGTTTTAGTCGTGCTTAGTTCAACCCAATACAATTCCTCAACAGAGGAGTCTCAGAATAGGAAAGAAGGAACAAGACAAAAGGAAAAAGAGCAGCCGTGTTTAAGCAGGTAATCCCTTGCTATTGGAAAATGGGTCACTTCCATTCCAAACCTGATTCATTCCCTCTTTTAGTGTCTCCTGTCCGTTCCTCCCTTTCTTCTGCTTTAATTCCACACTCCTTTTATCTCACCGATTCAAATAGTCATAGGAAAGATTAACGGCGGGAGGGAAAAGCTGCTTTTTTGATGATGGCATTTATGGGATAAACAAAAGATCTCGACAGCAGCTAACACTAAAGTTTTCCTTTCCTTTGATCCCAAATTACACAGCTCCTTCCCCTTGTTTCTCTCTTTCTCTTTCACTCACTTTCTCACTTTTCTTTCATACAGAACTCTTAACTTTTATATTGGATACAGTTGTGCCGGTCTGGCTTGTGTTTCTTCGCTTTTTGAGCTTTCATATCATACAAGCTGGCAAAACATAAACCTACAACCCTCCCACCGGCCAAAAAAGAAGAAAGATGGAGAAAAGAAATTCTCATAAATGTGGAAATGCCCAGCTGATGTTTCCAAGCTGTTGAGAATGATGGGGGTTCTGGCACTGTTACCGAAAAGGAATATTTTTTTTTCTCCAGTTCATTTTAGTTGCTTTTTAACCTTCCGAATGAAGTCATCGTCAAGTGTGCTCAGCCGGTAATTTAGCTGGCTTTCTCGCTGATCATTTCTCTATTTTCCATTCTCTCTTTCTGGCTGTTGTGATAAGGATATTAACCTGTGCATTGAGACAGAAGAAAAGGAAATTTTCTAAATTAAAGTTGTGCAGAAGTTTTTCAAGATTTTTGCTTTCGTTACCTCACACTGCAAAGGTTGTTGTGTTACATTTATTACCACTCGTTTTTGCAATACTGGTGTGTCGCCTCTTCCTCCTACCACTGTCTCTGGTCATGTGCCTCACACAAGCACACAGAAATACACACGGGACTGACACACGGGTCACCTGGCACTGACTGAGGTCACCTATGAAGCCAGCAGGGACATGTGCAAACATACAAAAACACAAATGCACACATTTGCACATGTGAAAACACTGCATATTCATCTTCGGTTGTAGCAGGTTCAAGCTGAAATCCCCCCCCGTTGAGCCAAGTGTTACTTTTCCGCTTGACTTGATTCCTACATCCGCTCTCACGGACAAGCACACACATGCATCCACAAAACACACACATACTCTTTTAACACTGAGTGACTCATTCTACAAACACACAAAGACATATGCACACTGATTAGGGCTGTTTCTTAGGCGAGGGGTTCACAGTCTGGTGGGTGGTTAGAACTGTTGCAGAGGAAGTTGTGCACTGTCGCACAGTTTGTTTAAATAGTAGTAGAGATTAAGGGCGAAAATGAAAGGAGAGAAAACACATCAGCTGCAGCTGTAGTTGCTTGTTGAAGAGGATTTTGTTTGTTAAGATACAAAACAGGACTGTGGATTTGCAGGGTCGTCTGGCAAATTCAGATCTATTCCGTGAGCCGTCATAATGCAGTTTATTATAAATAAATGTCACCCCACAATTACATGTCAGCGTGGGCCTTCCATATATGTGACCCTGGACCACAAAACCAGTCTTAAGTAGCATGGGTGTATTTGTAGCAATAGCCAAAAATACATTGTATGGGTCAAAATAATTGATTTTTCTTGTATGCCAAAAATCATTAGGATATTATGTAAAGATCATGTTCCATGAAGATATTTTATGTCTATGGTACATTTACATTTAGACATTTAGCAGAGGCTTTTTATCCAAAGCAGCTTACAAAAGATGACAATGGAAGCAATCAAAATCAACAAAAGAGCAATAACATGCAAGTGCTATGACAAGTGTCCACGCAAAAGCAGTACACGAAGCAAGTTTGTTTTTTTAAATTATATAATAAATAAAAAGGAAACAGAAAAAGCAAAAGCTAGTGTTAGAGGCCTTTTTTTTTGCTTTTGTTAAGTGTATTATAAATAAAGAGAGGAAAATAAGTAAATAAATAGAGTGTAAGTCTAAAAGTCTTTTTTAATTTTTTTCTTAATAAAGAATAGAATAGAGAGTGGTAGAGTTAGAGTGTCAAATAAAGACGGAAGAGATGTTTTTAGCAAATTCTTGAAGATGGCTAAGGAAATTTTTGTAAATTTTCTACCATAAAGATATCAAAACTTAATTTTTGATTAGTAATATGCATTGCTAAGAGCTTCATTTGGACAACTTTCTCAATAATTAGATTTTTTTTTTTTTTTGTACCCTTAGCTTCCAGATTTTCAAATTGTTTTTCACATTTTTTAAGATTTTCAAGTTGTATCTCAGCCATATATTGTTCAATACTGTAAAAAAGAATTTGTTGAGACAACTTAAAATAATTTGTTACCCTGCTGCCTTAAATACTAAGTTCAGTCAACTCAAAAAAGTTAAGTTGTACTTAGTGATTTAAGTTGATTCAACTTAACATTTTAAGGCAGCTGGGTAACAAACCAAGCTTTTAAGTTTAACAATCCAAAATTTTAGTTTAGCCAACTCAAATATCTAAGTTGTCACTTATTACAACGTAACATTTCAAGTTGACTAAACTTATTTGAGTTGACTGAACTTAACATTTTAAGGCAGCAGGGTAACAAATTATTTTAAATTGACACAACAGATTGTTTTGTTTTGTTTTATTGTGTTTTACTATGTATCCTAACAAACCATACATAAAGGGAAAGCTTTTAGATGATGTATAAAAAAAAAAACAACAAAAAAAAAAAAAACTCATGACTGGTTTTGTGGTCCAAGGTCACATATGCATAATGTAGATATAGCATTTAATTTATTAGATGACATGCATTTTTTTTTCTGTGGTCTCAAATCAGTGACGTTTTTTAAATTGAACTGTACATTGATTCCTGAATTTATTATTATTTTTATATTAAATAAAACTGGCTGCTTTGCGCAGGACATCACTGCTGATACGTGCATTGGAGCATGACATACTAATATATCCTCATTGATAATTTAACATATTCACTCTGTCTGACTGCGAACGTAAACGATCCTTCATGTTTTTTTTTTCTTCCCTCAGACTCCCATGCCAATACAATACTCAGATTACCTCAACAAACCTCTTGTAACAGTTTGCCATATTAGTGATGTCAGTGTTTTCCTATTTTAGGCTTTGTGCTAGTCATTGAACCGCAGCAATTTTTAATTAAGAATTTAATTACCAATAAAGCAGTTGATCAGCTGCTCCTAATTCATTTATGAGGACAGAGAGGAATCAGATAATTATGGCACACATTTTCATCACAGACAAAAGTGCTCTTTGTTAAGTCAGCTGATAAGAAAATATATTTAGTCTTTTATCTTTTTTTTTTTTTTTTTTTTTTTGTAAGTTTGATCGTACATTTAACAGCGTAATAAATAACTTTATACATTTCCACACTAGGTGCCAAAGGCTCTAATAAATATCTCTGAAAGTTTGCTGGTTATGATGGTGGTGAGAAGATAAATGGTCAATAAAAAGTGGAACTTCTGGTGACAATGTAATTCATACTGCAGTGACATCAGCATATGGGCCTGACAAGCAAAAATCTTTGTCTGTGCTCTGAAGAGCAAGATTGCATATGTGTGTGTGTTTATGTGTGTGTGAGTTCAATATTTATACTCAGGCTCACATGAATTCTGCAGGCTCATAACAGAACTGCTGAAAATCTGAAAAAAGTCAACTTATACAACATTAATGCCAGATCAAAGATGTTCACGCCCATTCTCAGTACAAACCAATAAAAGAAGTGATCTGTGATGGAAGCACCTCAGAACACACTCTGCCGTTTTAGTCAGCAACAGAGCACTCACACGCACTCAAACACTTCTTCACACTTAAGAGACATCACAATTACCCCTGTAGTCTGCTTTTCAACCTTCTTTCTTTCCCTCTCCGCTATCTGACACATTAACGTCGCACGTGGAAGTAACCAGTGACCATCTTGGTCTAGTAAAACATCTAAACCCCAGCCCTTCGAATCTCCTATCCTCTAACACATCCATATAGGGAAGCTTTTTTTAAAATC
Source organism: Labeo rohita (assembly GCF_022985175.1). NCBI lineage: Eukaryota > Metazoa > Chordata > Actinopteri > Cypriniformes > Cyprinidae > Labeo > Labeo rohita. Next base: position 24,297,388 of record NC_066869.1, on the reverse strand, counting down.
ATCTACACGCACCACATACAAAAAAAAACAAGAACGCCGCCTCTGAGATAGAGTGGATGAAAGAGGAAGGGGTGAAAAAAAATATGTTTGAGCATGAAAAGCAAAGCATGCATGTTGGGAGGGCTCCAAAAGAGGGCCAGCCAAGAAAGAAATTAAAGTACAGCGATTATCTGGACCCAGAATTAGAAGCAGAGGGTTTTGGACTAATAAACATTTGAAACGCACCCCAGGGCCCTCACCATCATTTATTACTCCACCATCTCCCATTAATGTGTTTTTTTTTTCTTTCGGTTTCTTCATTTTTTTTTTTTCTTCATCGATTCCCAGGATGTTTTAGGTAGATTTTATTAATTCTTGCTGGCAGGGTTTAATGAAAGGTTGTTGGTTATTTTTTTTCTTCTTTTTCTTCTTCCTTTCCCAGTCCCTTCCGCTTTGGATGTACTGATCCGGTGTTTTATTTCGTTCGACTAATGACTGTATCGTTGTTATCAGTAACTCTTGGCGTATTACAGGCCGACAAAGAGCGGTCATCAATTAACTGACACCACCCCTACCCCCTCCCCCACCTAAGTGTCCCGTTTTGACCTCTCAGCACTGCTCTTAAGCTTATCAACTTCCAAAACAAAACACCTCTCCACAGTCTCACTCACACACGCAGACTAGCATGCTGTACATGTGTACACACACTCAGCTCAAAGCCTATACGCAATCACCAAGTGTTTACTGCAGTATTTCAGGCACCGGTATTCAGCCGCGGCGCTATTGGAAAAGAAATTACATTTTATGATCTCCAGAAAGACTGTGAACCACAAAATAATACAATGCAAATGCACAAAGCACCTTCTATCACATTTTCTTTGTTGGCTGCATATAAAATACATATATATATATAACTGTTTTCTGTTTGAATACATTTTAAAATGTAATTTATTCCTGTGATTTCAAAGCTAAATTTTTATCATCATTACTCCAATTACATAATCCTTCAGAAATCATTCTACTATTCTGCTTTGCTGCTCAAAAACATTTAGTATTATTATTATTAATTATTATATTAAACAACTAAGAATATTTTTTCAGGTTTCTTTGCTGAATAGAAAGCATTTATCTGTATATTTATTTTTTGCAACATTGTATGTCTTTAGCAAATTAGCATATTAAAAATGATTTCTGAAGGATCATGTGACACTGAAGACTGGAGTACTGATGCTAAAAATTTAGCTTTGATCACAGGAATAAATTACATTTTAAAATCTATTCAAATAGAAAGCAGTTATTTTAAATGGTAAAAAATATTGCAGAATATTACTGCTTTTGCTGTATTTTATATATATATATATATATATATATATATATATCTATATTATGATCAGTCAAAAAGTCTCAAACTGATAACATGTCTTTAATTAAGTTATTAGGTTTTTTTGTTTGTTTTTTAATAAATTAGAACTTTTATTCAGCAGAGACTGTTAAATTGCTAACAAGTTACAGTAAAGACATTTATAAATACATGCTGTTATACATTTCAAATACATGCTTTTCTTTTGAAATTTCTATTAATCAAAGAATCCTAAAAAAATTATGGTTTCCATAAAACTATAAGGCAGCACAACTGTGTAATGGATCATGTGACACTAAAAACTGGAGTAATAGCTGCTTGAAAACTGATTTGCCATCACAGGAATATGTGTGACCCTGTCTGTGAAATCCAGGCTAAAGTCTTAAAATCTAATTATGAGCTAACACGCATCAAAGTTTTATTTCAACTATTAATTTCACTATGATTTCAATCATTAACATGGCCTTACACAGTCAGTATTAAAGATATCAAGGTTACATTTTCACATAATGTTCTTTACCTTATGAAGGATGACTTTGATATAGAAAACAGTCACAAAAATCACAAAAAGGTCACATTTTTTAAAAAAATATATTAAAAAAGAAAACAATATTTTACAGTATTTCTGTTTTTGCTGTATTTTTGAGCAAATAAATCCAGCCTTGGGGAGCATAAGAGACTACTTGTTTGACTACTTATTTGTATGTCTGTTTATTTTTTAATCTTACTGACCCCATACCTTTTGAATGTCGGTGTACGTGTTCACACACACACACACAGACACAAAATGTAATAAATGTCATTGTAAGTGAACATCATAAATAAATACATAAATAAACGTTGTGTAAGAAACATCACTATATATAACACTGTAAATCTCCAGGAAGGGCTCTTGTGAAAAAAACGTAGGCTGAGGAAAACACTCTCACGCTGTCTCAGGAAAGACGCTGCCCTCATGCCGTCTCCCGACGGTCCAGAAGGTGGAAAGGATTTGTGAATCCTGGGAAGATTAAGTGTACAGCTTAGTGCTGTGTGACCGCTAGTTCATACTTTTAATTCTTTCTCTCCCTATGTGCCCCTTCTCTCGCTCTCCAGGTAGACGACAGTAAGCTCACGGTCGGGCGGAGCCTGTGGCGAGCGAGCGCTCCGATTGGTTGCCGCGTTGCGTTTCACCGCGTCATGCGGGCAGGATGGATGTGAAAGAACGCAGGCCCTACTGCTCACTGACCAAGAGCAGGAGAGAGAAAGAGCGCCGCTACACGGGCTCATCCGGCGACAGCGAAGACTGCCGCGTGCCCACCCAGAAGTCCTACAGCTCCAGCGAGACGCTGAAGGCCTTCGACCACGACTCCTCACGCCTGCTGTACGGAGGCCACGTCAAGGAGATGGTCCACCGAGAGGCAGACGAGTACAGCCGCCAAGGTGAGTCACCTGCTGCTGTCATACCTCAAGAGATGTCTCTGACATCACCCAGTATAGAGGTCATACGGCTGAAAATAAAGAATAATAACATAGCCTAGAAATATGACGCTTTTGGATCGCATGGATCACGTTCAAATAATAATATAAGGGATGTACAGCCATAATTATACATAATTAGAGGAAATGAAGTTTGGTTTGGCACTGGCGCGCGCTTTCTCTGAGAAAACATTTACTTACTTTTGATTGAAAAATGAAGCAGATTCAAAACAGATTAGACAGATTTACTCACACAAACTCGCTCTGATACTTGTCTAGTCGACAGAGCGAAGAAATAAAACATTTCCTCTGATTAGCGCAATCCAAACCCCTCGACCCAGCCTTTCATTTCCAGATCCGAAGTTTCCCTTATAACATATGCCCATGTGTCCCATTGGCAATAATGAATGGCACCATAAAAAACATAAACAGCATTATTGCGCTGTTCTGAAGTTTGCAATGTGCCCTGGTCGGCCACAGTTTTATTACTAATTATGAGCACAGAGGGTCCGCAAGCATTCGCGCAGCCCCGCTTTTATAAACTCCCTCACATTCATTGAGTTCTTTGTTGTTTTCTTTTCGTAAGGCTTCATCGAAATATACAGCAACAAAGGTGAGTTTTAGCACACATGTAGATTTGGGTCAAATGTTTTTTCCCTAGGAGTCGTGCTTGTCTGTGTTGCGATAGAGGTTAGCGTTGCGTGTTTGTGTGCCCTTAACGTAAGTGTTGTGTTAAGCTGAAGGTCAGCCTAGCTGTTATCAGTCACTGGAGTGCTAGAGGCTCTGTCTGTTGAGTGTGTTTATTTTAGAAAGCACAGGAAGTGACACCAGATTACAGCAGGGGGTAAAGGAGCAGCCTGCCTCCAACCATTATGCAGGGTAGCCCACTCTATCACAGAGCGCGAGAGAGAGAGAGAGAGAGAGAGAGAGAGAGAGTAAAGGCGCTCGCAGATGTAGTGCAGACACCGTTGAGCTCTTGAGAGACTGCACTTCGGCCTCAACACGGTCTTCAACACTCTCCCCATAATCACCCTGCCGCAGACGTCACCTAACCCAGTCTCAAGCCCTAACCTTGGCACGCAACGGCGTCCGTCATGAAACTAATTCCTCCCGTGTGATATATTTTTAGCCTTTAGACCGTTGCAAAAAGCAGCAATACCTAGATAATTAATTTGCGGAGTAGAAAGGACCAGGCAGGCGAACTGAAATTGTTAATTAGCCATTACACAACAATGGCAGATTGGAATTACTGAGATCTGAAATAATGTAGCCTTGCTGGGAAGTGGTGCCGTTCAGTTCCATTACAAAGTTCCATAAAGGTCATTACCAGTTCATTGATTGCTTTCAAACTCAAATTAACACTTCATAAATATTTGAGCAGAAAAGCCGTAATTGCTCAATTATCTTATCCTGTACAATTTCATCTACACTAATTGGTAATTTGGAATTTATATGATTTTAATTGAACTTCGGTGGAACCCCGATTATTTCTGTAGTTAATAGCCCTTATTAATTCCTGTTAATGCTGGGGATCAATGCTTTCCTTTTTCATTTCTTTCCTTTTTTCTATTGTCAAGCTAATAAAATATGCAGCTTTATGCAGTGATTGTTTTAACGTGAAATTTTGCGAATTAAAATAATTAGTCACATACATGTGAAAACTTTATTAGGTTTAAATTTTTACATTATTAGCTGTATTTCATAAATACTTCAGAATTTCATCCTTTGCAAGGTAGATGTGATTTATTTGATTAATCATAACCAATTCATTGATTTTTCTCACAAAGAAATGCATTTTAAAACATTTTGAAATCATTTGGAAATGTTACTCTGCGTCATTTGAAGTCGTAACCATTAAAATTTACGAGGATCTGCTTGCAAACGACTAAATAAATGATCCGTTTAAAGACCAATATATTTCCGCAATATATATGGTTCTCAGTAAATGTGAAGAAGGTTTTTTTTTTTTCTTCTGGCACTGCGGTTTTTCAGGCCTCAGTGTTTTTGGAGCCGCTCTCACCTATCACCATGGCAGATAAGCTCCCTCCATGGAATGCAGTCTGCTCCACAGACTAATTCTACAGAATACAGAGTTTGGAAATCATTGGATCCAGACAAAAAAGAACGGGAAATGAATTATAAGTCGTAGCGGCTGCTAAGTTGGAAGCCCTTTCACATTGTCTAAAGTTTGGATGTAATGGACTGTAAAATAATGTTTTTTTTAAATTCGCAAGGATTGATTTGTATAACGTTTTAGTATTTTTGTTACATGTATTTCTTTGGTTCATTTATGGAAAGCAGGTAAAAGAATTAAAGAAATCTTATAATTAATTACGTTTATTTAAAAATATAGTTGCGCTATTATTTTACACATTTCAGCCCAGCAGCACAGTAGTCATTATTTTATTTTTGGGGTACAACGGGGCTAAAGGCACATCTTATAAATGTATGATGGGGCAAGCGTGGTATAAAAGGCGCACAGTATAGATAAAATTTTTTTTTAATAATGTCTATGTTAATACTTATTCAAAACAATCACTTTAGCCGAGTTTGTACTATTTTCTGCTTATTTTAATAAATAAAATACTTATTTTTCGTTCAATAAATATACTGTCATTAAAATATGTTAATATAAAACATATATTTCAAAATACAGAAACAAAATCATTTAAAAATGTTTAAAGGATTCTGAAAGCATTGAAGGAGATCCCCTAGTAATTTAATTTAGATTTACAGTGGTAACAACAAATGATATTTTATTGTATGATATGATTAATAGCATGTTTTTAAATATGGTTTCATTCTAAACATGGTGATTATCTTTGAGATGGACTCCCAACATAATATGATATTTGCTGAAATCTGAATCTAACAATGTCATGTCAACGAATTGGAAAAGTCAGCTTTCTATTAATTATCATGTTAATTATTGTGCCTTTTAGCCCCAACAGCAGTGGCAATTTTTACCCCAAATACCATACTTTTACATATTCTTTTGTTATTTCAGTGCTGCTGTTTTAATGATCTTAAAGGAGAAGTCCACTTCCAAAACAAAGATTCACATATAATGTACTCACCCCCTTGTCATCCAAGATGTTCATGTTTTTCTTTCTTCAGTCGTAAAGAAATTGTTTTTTGAAGAAAACATTTCTGTTTTTCTCCATATAATGGACTGATATGGTGCCCCGATTTTGAACTTCCAAAATGTAGTTTAAATGCGGCTTCAAACGATCCCAAATGCAAAGTGGTAAAATGATCCCAGCCAAGGAAGAAGGGTCTAATCTAGCGAAACGATTGGTTATTTTCATTAAAGAAATACAATTTAAATACTTTTTAATCTTAAATGCTCATCTTGCCTTTCTCTACCTGAACTCTGTGTATTCTGACTCAAGACAGTTAGGGTATGTCGAAAAACTCCAGTCATATTTGTTTTTCTTCAAAAATCATTTCAAAATCATCCTACATCGCTACAGAAGTACTGACCCAGTCTTTGCAAAGTGAAAATGCAAAGAATATCAAACACCCTCTAAAAAAGGTAAAACAGTTATATAGGACGATTTTGAAGTTGAAGTTTTTCGACATACCCTAACTATCATGAACCGGAAAAAAAACAGTCAAGAGAAGATGAGCGTTTGACATTAAAAAGTATATAAATTGTATTATTTTTATTAAAATAACCGATCGTTAGGCTAGATAAGAACCTTTTTTCTCGGCGGGGATCGTTTGAAGCTGCATTTAAACTGCATTTTGGAAATTCAAAATCGGGGCATCATGTCAGTCCATTATATGGAGAAAAATGCTGAAATATTTTCCTCAAAAAACATAATTTCTTTACGAAAGAAAGAAAGACATGTACATCTTGGATAACAAGGGGGTGAGTTCATTATATGTGAATCTTTGTTTTGGAAGTGGACTTTTCCTTTAAACAAAACTAAAAATCATTAAGAAGAGCTTTGTCTCAAGATATATTTAACAATTTTAGTGATTCTCATTTGCTACAACATTTTTAAAAACATAAAATATTAGATCAAGTAAGCACAGAATCGACTTTGCGCTGCTGTCCACGCTCACGTCAAAGATCAGACAAATTCGCACGTGTATCTTGAAAAGCAGATGTTTTGGAAAGTGCTACGCCTACGCTTTTTTTCTGCCATCTAGTGGTTTAGAGGAAAATAATATCTAAGGTGCCTTTGACCCCTTGGCGCCTTTAACTCTGTTGTTCCCTACGCTAACGTAAAGATGATTACTCCATTATTTTGTATGTATTCATTCCCCACTTTTTTGTAATTGTAGAATGAAAATGTGTCAGTATTTAAAATGTAATTAATCTATTAAATATATGTATTTTAATCCTTCAGAAGTGATGTTTTATATGTATTCATAATCAGAATAGTATTAGAATTATCAGTTTAATTAGTAGTGTATATTAATATTTAAAACAACAATGCAATTAAATTTATAGATGTATTTTTTATTAATCATATATTTGTTTGAGGTTTATATTTTAATATGACTTTCAAGGTGTATCAGTTTTTGTAGTGGTAGTCATCTTGCCTTTGAAGTCAGAAATGAACAGCCTGGAGACATTTCTCATCCAGAAATCATCATCCAGATTTAAAGAGCTAAACGTACCAGTCTGACTGCTAACACACTATGGCATGATGAAGTTATCTTCTAGCCTCCACCACATTTCCCTGTACAGTCTTAATTTGTATGTCTGAAACAGCACCTATTCACAAACTTCAAGCTCAATCATTTCACGGCTAAAGTAATTTGATTTTAATTGCAAAATTATCTAATGATTAGACAAGTGAAGACAGCAGCATGCTAAAGCTATTATTTTTTATTTTTTTACTTCTGTCACCTCGATTGTGCAAACTAAGTCTTACGGTAAATAATATGACAGGTTTGATTACAGAAACTCAGATATAAAATGTGATTCTGGCTGTGCCGCTTTGACACGGATATAAATAATCCTTCATTCCAGTAGCGGTTTTCCCTCAGTTTGAGACTTTGCGCAGCCCAAGAGACTGCAGTCAGTTCATTAAAACATTTTTAAAGAGCGTGTAAACGGCTGTTTAGACATGTTGCCGCGGTGTTCCCTCTCACGGCTAATTGCTGCCGTTTATCTGCATCCTTCCAAAATACATGTAGAAGGTGCACAGAGAAAACATCATCAGTCTCACTGTGAAACATATTTTTCAAGCTCATTTTCAAGCTCACTTAGCACAACTAGGGCTGCCAGGAAACATACGTGATGCTACAGGATAACAATTAGTCAAGTGGCTGCCCACCGTTGTGAAAATACTTCAGTTTGCATCTTTATTTTTAAAAAAAATTAATAAATAAAAACAGGAGTAGAAATGAATATCTTGTTTAGACAGTGCTACGCATGTCTAAATTTAAGTTTGTTGTTTTTTTTATCCTGCTGTTACTTGCCCACGTTTTTTTTATTTTTCAAATTCCACCTTATGTGCATTCCTTTTTTCTTTGTAATATTTCTTATATATCTATTTTTTTTTTATCCTTTGTCGCTTGGTGAACTGGAATACACATCATAGTCATTCAGCAGAGAGAGAGAGCAATTCTGGTAACTTGGGTTTATAATTGTGGTTCCAAAAACCGATCGGGACTCACATGTGCAGTGTATTGTGGGTGTTCACGGAACAGACTGCTAAGTCTGCGGATATTTGACTGTCTGATGAGACTTGATAGTCTCTTTGTTCCACACATGGGGTGTTAGCTTGCCTTCCGTATAGTGTGTGTGAGTTGTTTACAGAAGCTTTCCTTTCTGTCTGGCTTTTGGGTCAGTTGATACAATCTCCCATGGCCGAAAAAAAAGAAACCAAATAAAAAAAAGATAGATTGCGCTATCAATTTACAGCTTTATTTTTCTTTTCTCTTCCCCTTTCTTTGGAGCCGTGGATCTTTTCATTGCTCGACACTCCCCAAATGGCTCCCCAGATGCCAGCAAGGCCCATTTACCTGTCAGCTTGTGTTTTACCAACACTCTATGGGCTCTTCCCACCCCACAGAACAGGCCAACAAAGCATACCTGAACTTCCCCCCTCTACACACACACACATGTGAAAGAGACCACTCTGTACTCACAATGAGAACCACTTACCATGACGTCCAGCCTGCGAGTGATATTGAGCCCTCTTAGGCTTTCCCTAGTCCCTCCAGTGAGAAAAAACACACTTTTCTCTCATGCTCATATACTTACGGTTGCCTGTGTGTGTGTGTGTGTGTTAGAAGGGAGCTTCTAGTGTCCAGGGAATTAGAGAATTCTAGTTTATTTGTCATTCTCTTGATACTATAAGTGCACATGGCAGAAATAATCGCAGAAAACAGCAGTCAGACTTCAAAATAGAACATTAAATGGGCTCTTTTTAGTGTCTCTTTGATTGATTGTTTCCTCTGCTTAACTAGGGCATGTGGAATGTGTCTTACTGTGTTTGAAACGGTTACTGCATTATAAGTATGTGGTTGTGTCTATGTGTGTGTAGTGTGTTTGTGACATTGTATTTAATTACAATTATTTATGGGTAATATAGGTTAATATGATAAGATTGACAGGGTGCAAAAGCTTTTTTTCATTATTATTATGTTTTTTTTATATATATATATAATTAGTTTTTTATGCATTATTCATTATTCATTATTTCATATACACCCACTCCCATTCAAAAGTCTGAGGTTGGTAAGATTATTTAATGTTTTTAAATTAAGTCTCTTATGCTCACCAATGCAGTATTTATTTGCATTTACCAAACTTCAGTAAAAACTGAAAAATTGTGAAATAATATTATATTTTTAAGTTAGTGATTTATATTTTCATATATTTTAAACTAATTCATTCTTGTGACGGCAAAGCTGAATTTTCAGTGTCACGTGATCCTTCAGAAATCATTTTATTATGCAGACTTGGTGCTCAATAAAATAAAATTAAATTAAATTAAATTAAATTAAAAATCTTAGTTGAAAACATTTGTACTGTTTAATATTTTTGTGTTCAAAAGTAAAACATTTATTTGAAATAAAACATTTTAACATAACATTATAAATGTTACTTTTGATCAATTCAATGAATCCTTGCTGAATAAATGTATTAATTTTTTTTTTACTACTCCAAACTTTTGAACGGAAGATTGAGTATGTGTGTGTCTGTACATATAGTTCTAGAGCTTGTAAGAATTTAGCAGTTAATATAAAAATTGTAAAATGTTTTCCATTTGATGTATCGTAGATACTGTTACTTTCTTTTTGTTTTAATTTGCTGTGCTTACATGCAGTGTTGGGAAGGTTATTTTGGAAATGTAATAGGTTACAGATTACAAGTTACCCTATTTAAAATGTATTAAGTAGTGTAACTATTTCAGTTGCTTTATTAAAGAAATTAAACTAGTTACATTTGGTTACTTTTTGATTACTTTTCTAAATTTAAATTTCTATTTTTTTCTTCAACATTTTTCCAAACTGTTAATCATTTTCAAACATTTAAAGCAGGCAGGGTTAACCTTAGTAACATCTTAAAAAGATATAATAGCTATGATATTGTTTTATAAATTACATTTTTGCATAGCTATGACAGGAAATAAAACATTTATTTAAAATCATATTCTGTCCTAAATTCCTGAAACATTTGGTGTCTCATATTTTACAGCAATCAATGCAATTTTGCAAAGAAATCAATCAAATCTGTATGTGTGTGAAAATATTCAGATGTAACCCCCCTTTGTAATCGTTAAAATTACTAATAAATTAACTAATTTAGTTAAAAAAAAATTTCAGTAACTGTAACAAATTAGATAAATTCATTTTGTAATTAGCTTACCTAATTCTGTTACATGTAACTAATTACTCCCAAACACTGCTTACTTGTGATATACAAGAAAAATAACTCTCATTCTTTCATAGCAACTCACATATTACGTTGCAGTTCTTAAAAATGGTGCAATTCAATTGCTAAATAACTCTATTTTATGTCTATTGTTATGTCACATTTGGCATCTGCAGATTGTTTGTAGTGGTCCATGTGTATAAATATATGCTGAATTAGTTTGTGTTTTCTTACAGGTCAGAACTTTAACCTGAGGCAGCTGGGAATATGTGAACCAGCCACACGCCGTGGCCTGGCCTTCTGCGCGGAGATGGGCCTCCCCCACCGCGGCTACTCCGTTGGCGCAGGCTCAGATGTGGACACTGAAAACGAGGGGGTGATGTCACCGGAACGTGCCATGCGCCTCTGGGGCAGGGGTGTGAAGGCTGGCCGCAACTCCTGCTTGTCCAGCCGCTCGAACTCAGCCCTGACCCTGACCGACACAGAGCACGAGAACAAATCAGACAGTGAGAACGGTGAGTGGAGCCACGCCAGGGCTGCATTCAGCCTTTTAGTCCTCATTCAGCTACTTCGAACAGATAAAAAAACTTTTTTTTTTTTCGAACATGCTGGGAAATCCAGCTTAGGCTGATAGCTGTGTTTTGGAACTTGGTTACTGATTTCTAGCTGGTCTGAGATGATCATTAGCCATCTTGGACCAACAACAAACAATCTTCCAGTGAAGCTTAAAATGCTCAAGCTGGTTTTTAGAAAATTGTGGGTGTTTAAAAGCCTAGAAATCAGCTACCATGTTTCTAAACTTAGGGAAGTTCACTTAAAATGAAAATTATGTCGTTAATTACTCACCCTTGTGTTGTTCCAAACCCGTAACACCTTTCATCTTCAGAACACAAATTTTCTGACCCTATAGATAGCAACAAAACTGACACGTTCAAGGCCCAGAATATGAAGGTCTTTCGGGTTTGGAACGACATGAGGGTGGGTAATTAATGACAGGATTTTCATTTTTGGGTGAACTATCCCTTTAAGAATAATTTTCTAACATAGAGTACCCTATAAAGGAAATGATTTATAGATTATGCGAATCTCTCTTGCACAAAATTACCACTATCACACTCTTTTGACTTTTATCACGACTGGCCGCAGAGTCAATAACTAGTAGAAAGAAGTCAATACATCTGCGTGCACTCTTTCTCTTTATACCCATACCACTGCTTCCGCGGCCCTGAGGGGACCCTCCAGCGGCCCAATCAAAGGTCTGCCTTTGTGTCGGGCGCTAGGAGACCTTACCTAGCCATCGTTGGAATGCTCCGCTCGCATGAGCGAACACACACAATGGCTGGTTAACAGGCCCCAGCGGTTTGAAGTGCAAATTTGATCATGCTTGAAACCTGGAGAAGTGATGGAAGCGACGATCTCTCCCCTCTCTCTCTCTCTCTCTCTCTCTCTTTCTCTCTTTCTCTCTCTCTCCTTCTTTTTCTTTGGTGCCGTCGTTCATTCCCACAAAGCAGCTGTGATGGTTCAAAGAATGCTCAGGTGACAGGCTTCCTCTGGGCCTCCCCGCCACACTTCCGCTGCCACTCTCCCAGAGCGAGGCCTCGGCGGGGGGGAGAGATGTCATCACTCCCTCACATGCTTTTTTGATTATATTTTTATTCACACTAAAATCCCTCAGATTTGTTTCTTGTTGTTCCTTTCAGGTCCAATTGAGAATAAAATGAGGGAGTTTTTTCTCCTCTCTCTCTGCTAATTTTTTTTTTCTCAACTACTGAATTGAGAATTAAAGCTGCTGACAATGAGGTAAAGGACAGCCATTTTGAAGGAAAGGGGAAAACAAAGCAAATGAAGAGCTGAATCATTCATTATCTTCCCTGCACACACGCTCTCCTGTCACTTATTCTCATTTATTAATATTCCTTAGACTAACAGGTGTTGTGTGCAAATAACCTTTAAGAAGACCTTATCTAATCACTTTCATTAACACCTTTTGGCTTAATTAAGGAAAGCAAAGCGCTGAGTGTGTAGGATTGTTATATTTGCTTCCATTATGAGATGAATGTGTGGGGTGACTCTCATATCTCTGATGACCAGAGCAATGAACCCACCGTACCTACGGGAGCATGTTCTGCGGATTTTAGATTTACTTTTCTTAATGTAGTTAATGTTTGTGAAGAAAGCCCTCTATGTATGTGTATCTCAGATTGATATTAAAATAAGAGAAGAACATCAACTCTAATTGTTTTTCTAAAAGTCAAACATGCCATGCTCTAATCATCAAAGATGCGCCCTCAAAATGACTTGAATTAATATAGGATGAAACGACTAAAAAGCAAAATTTTTTTTTTTTAGTTGACTTTTTATTACTTTTTATGTCAACCATCTTGAATTCATTTTGTCACTGAGTTTGTCTTCACCATGAGGGATACATATGAAATAAAATATTATATAATGCATCATAATTAAGTTGTAAAAGCCATATTTTGTAACAGCCTATCATGTTTTAAAATGCTGGGCAGTTTATTAGGTTTTAGAATAGAGCAATTGTTTAGACTTTTTTTGTTTTGTTTTGTTTTGTTTTTTGCTGCACAAGTGTTAACATGTAACATAAGTGCGTGTGGGTTTTTTCCAAATTGTCTCATTGAATTGCGGCATATGTTGCAGTTGCAGAGGCTTATGTCCTAACAAGAGGCAGCTGCAGACAGTGTTAGTGAGTCCACAAGGAGAAAACAAAATGAATATTTTCTTTCCTTCCTTGGTTTGTTTCACTTCTTTCTATTGCAAGATCTTTGGTATTAACTTCAGCTACTGTTTCCCTCCAAGTCGTGCCTCTTGACATGAATGTTGAAAAAAGCTTTCTCCAGGCCATACCAAAAGATTTCCTGTTTACATGTGCCTGGCGTCACCATGGAAGAAAGTGTGTCCAAATGATTGACACACTGTTTGGCTTTTTCGGGCTCTTTCCCTGACTCCCCTCTCTACCGAATTCAAGATGGAGTCGTTTGTAGCTTTCAAGATTTTTCTGCTTGTCGCCTCAGAGCTTGATTGTGTTTGCGTGGATAGGCCGTCGGCCCTCGCGACACTGCCTTTTGACTTCAAATGCAATGGAGGTTAATTCCATTTGGGGAAAAAGCGGGATTTGTCAACCAGAAGCTGAGAGTGGAAGTGAAAAAGGTGTGTGTAGTGCTGTCGGACACGGTTCTAGTGAAAGAATCTCAATTCTGGTCCCACATTTCCAAGTTCACCCTTAAACTCTATTAGAGAGTACACTGAGAGAGACGCTCGCACAGAGACGCTCTCGGCTCGGCGTAGAGAGCAGTCGCAATGCCTGCTCTCGCTCTTTGGACTTAATATCCTGTAATGGAGAAGGGGTCGGGAGAAACACCTGAGCACAATGTGCTCCGCTGCAGCAGAAAAGAACGGAGAGGGAGAAAGGAAAGGAGAGGGCGAGTGAGAGATGGCCGCTAACAAAGGAGGGATATTTTGTCCTCCGTCTCCAGGGGACATTTGAGCCAGGGATGCGCTTCACCGCATGCCCACCCGTGTCTCCCTCTTCCTGGGTCACTGGACACCTGCTCACTCCCCCGGAGGGAGAGAATGAAAGGAGAGGGAAAGACACACACACACACACGTTTGTTTTTGTGAATTGTGGGGACTTTCCATAGACTTCTATAGTTTTTATACTGACCAAACGATATTGTCTATCCCCTAACCCTAACCCTACCCTTTACAAAAAACATGATTGCATTGTTACATTTTCAGATAAACATCATTTAGTATTTGTAATCATTTTTTTTTTTACATTGTGGGGACTGCAAGGTTCAGGTTTTACTATCCTTGTGGGGACATTTGGACATTTGGTCCCCACAATGAGGCAAAAACAAGTTACACTTACACAGACACAAACAATTTTCACACTAGAGCAAAGAAAAATAAAATTATTTTTAAATATAAAATATTTCTTTCTTTTTCTTTCTTTCTTTCTTTCTTTGATTTTGTGTATTTTTTATTATTCATTATATATTATTATTTGTTTTATATAGTTAGTTAATGTTATTTTTGGCATTTACTAATGCATTATTAAAATCACAAGTTGTGTTTGTTACCATTAGTTAATGCACTGTGAACTAACATGAACAAACAATGAACGACTGTATTTTTGTTCATGTTAGTGAATACATTAACTAATGTTAACAAATGACAACTTATTGTAAAGTGTTACCGTTTCATTTGATTGAAGCATAAACAAATTGTGAAATATTATAATTTAAAATAACTCTTTTCTGTTTTAATATGATAGATACATAGATAGATAGATAGATAGATAGATACATATATATACATATACATTATCCCTCTTATACAGGTCTTGTAAGCAAAAATTGAAAAACACTTTCAAGTTAGAACTTTTGTTTTGTTTTTTGTTTTTTGTATTCTGCATAATAATGATTTCTATTTAGATAATCAACTTTTCTTTAGATCCAGCAGAAAATGTTGTGCCTCCTCTGTCATTTGCAGCCATCTTGCCATCATATGACACCTGCTCCTCTGTCTGGATCTGTTTTTGATTTTGAGCTTGTTTGAAGCTCCTCTGTGTTTTTCTCTCTCTCTCTCTCTCTCACACACACACACACATACACACATCTGCGCACTACAGGGGGTTCAGGGGTAGATGGATAGAGAAGGGGGGAGAACCCTAACTACGGGTGAAAGAACCGAAGACCTCGACTGACTATTCGGGGTCTCGTTAGCACCGCTCCCCCGACCGAGGTTTTAATGTGTCTCCATTTTGATTTGGGTTATTTCATTATTTTGAGGGGCTTTAATCAAAAATTGCACAGCAGATATGAGAGAGCTTGCCCTGCTGTGAGCAAGGAAGCAGTTGCGCTGCCATTAGTCCTTGTACCAGGCTGAGGGAGAGAAAGTTCCAGAACTCGCATCTAAACTCGCCCTGTTTTTTAAGAGCCTGTGAAGCTACATCAAAGGATTTGACAGGAGAGAAGCAGGAACTTCTCCGTCCTGACACTTTTTTTCTTTTCCCCTGACTGGAATGCCTCACTTGAACGCTCACAGAGACCCATTTGGTTTGGGTCAAGAGCTTACAATCTGTGTGTGTGTGTGTGTGTCTGGCTTGTAAATCCACCAAATTTTCTCAGCAGTAGTGACCAGCGGTCAAGCCAGATTTATCGTGTCAGGACATTCTCAAGCACTCTTTTCTATTACTCGCATTGCCGTAAGCACCGGTAGTCTGTGTCGCTGTTTTGCTGAATCATCGGAGGTGATAGAGACCTCTGGGAGTGATTTTCTGCTTGGTGGAGTGAAGTGTCCACCTCCTTTCCTTATGTTTTATATAAAGAGGGTCATAGGCGTCAGCTTAATGAGATTAAGAAAAATGTGTCAACAATAATGCAAATCCTGTAAATATCTTAACCGGCTTACTTCGGCACAGCGGTTCAGGGCACAGATATTTCTTTATGAAGACTGCCTGAGTGTGTGTAAACACACACACTTAAACATTACAGCATGCAAAACTGCGTACTAATAAGCAACGCATCCAAACACGCTCGAGCATGTTGCAATTTAAAAACGCACTCATCTAATTACTTCAGGTAACTTTACAAAAGTGCTTAATAAGCAATTAGATGAGAACTAAAGCCTTTTATCTTAGGAGTGTCTTAATGTATCTAATATATGTAGTTTAGTGCAGCCTAATGCTTTTTCAAACAGGCCCGCTTTAATTGGACGCGTGATTAAATGGGCTATCGAGAGATAAATATCTTCAAAAAACTGCATTTTAACAATAACCAGGTGCTGAATATGTCTTCGGAGAGAAAAAGATTCAGAGCTTGAGTGAGGGAAAAAGGCCAAGCATGTTTTATATTATAAAATGAGTTATTTATATAAGGGTTATGACATTCATGTTGCGGCAGAGCGTGTCTATGAATTGAAAAGCAGTGCCGTTGTTGTTTCTTTCAGTTTAAAGTGCTTTGGGGTTGTGCAGGCCACACTAGCTGTTGTCCTCCGCTCCTTACGAAGTTATGATATCAGTGTTTTAGCTTAGAGACCTGGCGCAGGAAGATACGGGGTGATGGCGATGGGAACGGGCTGTTGGGAGAGATTGCAGAAGAAAAGAACGCCGTTGCGCAACGATTGCACCACCAGTAACTAACAGTGAGCCAGACCGCTGATGTGCGTGGTGCATAAATAAGCCGAATAGACCTGTGAAAAAGCACGGCGTTTGAGGAAGTGTGATGATTGTTTACACTCGAAAATTCACATAATTTAATAGCGACAGGTGATTCGGTGAGAAAACCACAAATGAAACATTTATGCACATGCCACAGATGACACTTTGCTTGTGTTCTGGTAGTGTAAATATGTGGTTTTGATAACTATTCATTATGCCATTTATCTTGCTAATGGAAAGAGCATACGTTTCTTTGTCTTTTTGTTCTTTTTTTCCCTCTGTAAATTTTTTTTTTTATAGTCAAGCCATTTATTGACAAGACATGAACCAGTTGAAATAATGTGCAGTGTATATTCTGCAAAATCAATCAAGCTTTTTCTTGCCGTTTTTACACTGCAATGATAGATAGAAACTCTATCTAAAGCACCAAAAAATGTAATATATACTCTGTGATGACAGCAGCTACAGTTGAGCTCAAAAGTTTACATCCCCCTTTCAGAATCTGCAAAATGTTAATTGTTTTACTTAAATAAGAGGGATTGCGTGTTATTTTTTATTTAGTACTGATCTGAATAAGATATTTCACATAAAAGATGTTTACATATAGTCCACAAGGGAAAATAATAGTTGAATTTATAAAAACGACCCTGTTCAAAAGTTTACATCCCCTTGATTCTTAATACTGTGTTGTTCATGAGTCCCTTCTTTGTCCTGAACAGGTAAACTGCCTGCTGTTCTTCAGAAAAATTCTTCAGGTCCCACATTTGTTGGTTTTCCAGCATCTTTTTGCATTTGAACCCTATTTGAACCCAACAATGACTGCATGATTTTGAAGTTTTGGTGAAAACTTTGGTGGAAACTTTTTGGATTTAAAGATCAGGGTAAATTTAACTTATTTTGTCATCTAGATAACACATAACTATCTTCAGCCTGAAGGGCGGTACTAAATGAAAAATGTATGATATTTAGGCAAAATAAGAAAAATGTACACATCTTCATTCTGTTCAAAAGTTTTCACACCCTGGCTCTTAATGCATACAGTCATTGTTGGAGAGGGTGGAAAACCAAAACTTTGTGGGACCTGAATGATTTTTCTGAAGAACAGCAGGCAGTTCACCTGTTCAGGACAAACAAGGGACTCATAAACAACTATCACTAAACAAAAAAAAAAAAAAAACAGCTGTGGATCATTCAGGTAACAACACAGTATTAAGAATCAAGGGGATGTAAACTTTTGAATGGGGCCATTTTTATAAATTCAACTATTTATTTTCTCTTGTGAACTATATGTAAACATCTTTTACGGAAAATATCTTATTCAGATCAGTACTAAATAAACAACAACATGCATTTTGTACGATCCCTCTTATTTTGGTGAAATAATTAACATTTAGCAGATTCTGAAAGGGGGATGTAAACTTTTGACCTCAACTGAAAGTTTAAGTTTGCACTGATACTGAATTTGCACAGAGCTAATTTCAGAGGTGAGTTAGAGTAGCCTATTTTAATATATCTTTTATGTGGCATTATATCTTAAATCGTTTTATGAATACTCCCTCTGAAAACAGAGCTTCACATGGTCTGCTTGTGTCTTCCAGTATCTGAGTTTTTGTTCCCTCCGGGCACATTTCCTGCAGTGTTCCAGTTGTTTAGCAAGCCAGCAGTAGTAGACACATTTTTGGAAAACAAACTTTTGCCTTCCGGCTTGAAACTACAATCTATCCAGTCGTACAGGTAGCTGTTGCTTAACTGGTCCGAGAGCCCACAAAACATGAAAGAAACAGAAAACAACAAAAAAAGATACAAAAGAATGCCTGCAGTTTGATTTCATTCCATGCCATGGCTGAATGGCCACGGTTTTGTGGCATCTCCGGAGGCTAAACCGAGACGCATTGTTTTCCCGTGAGGGTCGTGAACTCACCTCGGCAGTGTAACAACAGCGTGTGTGTCTGTTTTGTAAGAAGGATGAGCTATCAGCAGCTCACTCAAACACCCTTATCGCTCACATAACAGAGAGTGTGTTTACTGAGAAACACTGCACTTCCTAAGGGCCCTGTGGCTGCAATTCTAGTGTGCGTGTGTGTGTTTCTGTAAATGCAAGTAGCTAGATTACACTGTAGTATACTTATATAATATGTGACTTGCATGCACAGGCTACATACTAACATTTAATAGAAAAAGAAAAAAGGTGTGTGCAATAGGACAGATATAGTCATCTCTGTGCTGATAGTCTGTATTCAGTTTAATAGCTTGTTCTATACTCATGTCAGCTTGTCATTTCCACACACCTCATTATCTTGAGGTCTCCATACATTGTCACTGTTAAAATGCAAATATTTACATATATATCACCACCTGAACAGCTTGTAACAAGATGGTCATTTCTAATAATAATGTCATACCTAGGATTCAAAGAAAATTGCTACCAGTTTGATGATGGCTGAGTTATTAAAGAAATTAAATAATGGTCTCCACTTTGCCAAATCATGGAATGGGAAAATAAAATTCTATTCATGAAAAGGTTTATTTAAATAACTTCATTATTCAGGAAAAATGTGATTGACTTTTTTCTGATGTGACAAAAAATTGTGACACTCTTTTTTTTTTTTTTAACTCCTGTTCGTAACTTGAATTTGCTTTGCCTTCAAGAACAGATCAAAGTTTACAGATACTTTTTCATTTTTCCTACTCACTCTCTCACTCTCATACTTTTTTAGTTTATTTTTCAGTTTATACACTACCAGTCAAAAGTTTTTGAACAGTAAGATTTTTCATGTTTTTTTAAAGAATTCTCTTCTGCTCACCAAGCCTGCATTTATTTGATCCAAAATACAGCAAAAGCAGTGATATTGTGAAATATTTTTACTATTTAAAATAACTGCTTTCTATTTTAATATATTTAAAGTGCAATTTATTCCTGTGATCAAAGCTACATTTTCAGCATCATTACTCCAGTCTTCAGTGTCACATGATGCTTCAGAAATCATTCTAATATGCTGATTATTATTATCATTATTTAAAACAGTTGAATAAGTAATGCTTAAATTATTTCTTTTATTTAGCAAGGATGCTTTAAATTGATCAAAAGTGATGATAAAGACACGTATAATGTTACAAAAGATTCGTCAACCTAAAAATCTTGTACTCTTGTACTGAAAAAAATTGTACTCAGCTGTGTTCAACATAATAATAAAAATAAATGCTTTTTGAGCAGCAGATCGGAATATTAGAATGATTTCCGAAGGATCATGTGACTGGAGTAATGATGCTGAAAACCCTTTGAAATCACAGGAATAAATTACATTTTAAAATATAGTCAAATAGAAAACAGTTATTTTAAACAATAAAAATATTTCAAAATTTTACTGTTTTTGCTGAACTGAGCAGAAGAGACACATTTAAAAACATTTAAAATCTTACTGTTCAAAAACTTTCGACTGGTACTGTATATAATATACATTATATTATTATATGTGTGAATATCGTTCATATAGAGCATGAAGGCCTGCTCTGAATACCAGATATGTGGCCAGTCAAAAATAACTATTACATACCCAAGCACTCGCTCTCTCTTTCCTGCTCTCCTGGGCACAAGAGACGCACACACATAACTGACCCATATGGATTCAGTTTAAACACAGAGCTAATACAATGTAAAACACAGTTACCTACAGCTCTTACTGAGAATAGGCCTGTGCAGCAGAGGGTTACTTCAAAGACATTACAATCAGTGGGCATCAAACGCCTACAAAGAAACAGCGGTCGACATCAACTACATACTGCAGTTTCACATCCAGTCGGTTCACAATACAACCCTCCACGTAGATTCTGTGATTCAGCACTGAAATGGAGATGTTTTTTTTCTTTCTGTCTTTCATTCCTTCATTTTTTTGATCAGGTAACAAGGCTTTGTAATGAAAGATCAAGTAGAATGGAAGCAGGATAGAAACACTGCTGAGAAAAGTTCATTATTTGGACCGCAAGTTGATTCTCGAGAACAGATGTAGTGCAGGAAGGAAATACGGATAAATGTGGACAGGTTAAAGGTCTTATGTCAGGAAACATCAAATCATCTGTTCAATCAGCATACTGATTGATGGTCCTGATTAAGCCTAGTGTTTCATTTCTCTGTTTCGCTAGTATTGTGCATGTGATGTACACGTTACCCTGTATTAGAAGTGTAAATGGATGAAGTAGCACTTTTAGCTGTTGTCCTTCATTGTATATTTAACTGACCCTGCACATGTGCAAACTAATCTCCATGCAGTGTATACATAGCAGCGCTGGCTGATAGAGTGAGTGGTCTTATCTCAGTAAACCCAGCGTGAACGACAAGCAGCTGTGTTCTGTTAGCACAAGAGTGTAGACCACTCAGACTGGCGTACGACCCTCCTTGCCCCCCTCGTCTGCACCACCCCTCAGACTGGACAGATTACAAGCAGACCCTGCTAGATGCTCTAAGCCAGCCCTTGGACACTGATAAAAGCTCCACTTGTTTCATTTCTGTCCAGTGATGGTGTCGTATAACTCTCTGGTCGTTCCATCAGAGGGGAGCGAATCCAGGTCTGGACCCCGAACGAGCCCCCGATACCCCGAAACTGGAAACCCGCCTTGCTGCCACCAGCCTGGCATTCTGGCTCGCAGTGAAAGAATGTGTTATTTCCTTTTCCCAACACCTGGAGGTAGAAAAAAAAGTGGTGATCTGGGTAAAGTTAATTGCAGCTCGTAAAACCGAGTTTGAAACGAGCACCATTATGGCAGGGATGTTATGAAGCAGCGCTGGCGGCGTAATGGCATTAACCGTGCTTTGTTACACTAGCACACCATCATTAAAGAGCACTCTCTCCACAGTGGCACTCACCAGAGCCGAGCTTTGACTGACAGAGTGACAGTTTCACGAGCCGTGAGTGAGAGCTGCACACAATGGGCCATGTTAAACCAGACTGTGTAATCGAACATTAACAAGCTACTTTTATTCCGCCCTACCCTGACGTTTGACATCGGTCTGCACGGAGGACTCGGTTCGGATGTGCCTTGAGACGGTTATTCAGATCAGTTCAAATATTAGAATTTGGATATGGCCGCTTTTCCCCGCCAGTATTTGAACAGAGAGTGCAGCTTTTGCCCTTGTGATTTGAGTACAGCCGAGGAGTATATTTCCCTCTGCGCTTCTCAATTCGAACGTCAAGTTTCCAGCCATGCCCTTTCGGTATTCGCAGAAGAGGCGGACGATGTTAGCACTGGAGGGGATGTCTGAAAGGGATAAGGGAGAGATGGAGAAAGATGGCGAGATGGAGAAAGCAAAAAAGCTTCTAGCCATCTGTGCAAAGTATGAGCTTCCTCGCAGTAGTCCAGCAGATAAGCGCAATGGAAAAGGCCAGAAGGTTTCATTTACAATGTATTTCTTGCGTCCTCGCATTCTTACGCATACTGATTAGGGTTAATACTTAAGTGGCTCGGTGTCAGATTTTGGTCAGCGTGAAAAAATGCAGATATGCAAATGCTCTGGGCTCTAACAGAATTACAGAAACAGACAGGAACCGCGTAATCAGATCCTTGAATTCTGTTTTTGCAGTGTGCAAATGCTTGCCGCTGTGCCTCATATATAAAGAATTTCATGCCGTGTGTGAAATAAGCGCTGTTTTACAATGTCGTCTGCTGGTTGGTTTTGCTTTAGCAAGTTCGTAAGCAGAAGCCACTCATGGAGAACCAGTACATAGCAATGAATCAATAGCTTACAAATCGCTTGGGGGGTGGTGCCATATGTCACAATCAGCAAAAGCTAACAATGCACCTCCACAGCCCGGATGATATGTGCTGCTCTGTTCAAGTCGTAAGAGAGGGCAAATGTAAAACAGAACAGAGCCGCAGACAACCTCCCATCACTGCGGCACATTGTTTTAAAAGTTCAGCACCGTGCTAAACTCATTTTTGTTGCAACGGAGCAGTGGTTGTCATTCTCTGGAGACACTTCTGGGATTTTTTTTTTCCTTCATTTCAGTCGCATTTCAGTCTGGATGGAATGAATTCATTAAACAGGCTGTGCGATGTGTGTGTGGAGTATGTCAGTGCAAAAAACTGCACCAATCACCACATAACAAGACAATAAATGTGTAAGAATAACATTGCTGTATTTAATTTTGATAAGTGTTTTCGTTTTGTTGTTCTTATGTTGTTGTTCTTTTTAGTTTAGTTTTGATTTTTGTCATGTATTGCTTTGTCTTGTCTTGTTTTTTGGTTGTTTGTCTAGTTTTTTTTTTTTTTTAATCTAGTCTTGTTTGGGTTTTGTTCTTTTTAGTTAGCTCTGTTTTGATTTTTGTTGTTTTTTTCTTTTGTTTTGTCTTTTGTTTTGTTTTATTGTTTTGTTTTTGTCCAGTCTTGTTTTTTTTGTTTTTTTTTGTTCTTTTTAGTTTTGCTTTGCTTAGATTTTTATCTTTTGTTTTGTCTTTTTTGTTTGTTTATGTTTGTTTTGTTTTTGTTGTTTTATCTAGTCTTGTTTTGTTTTTTGTTCTTTTTAGTTTTGCTTTGTTTTGAGTTTTGTTGTTTTTCTTTTGTTCCGTCTCGTCTTTTTTGTTAGTTTTTTGTTTTGTTGTTTTTGTTATTGTTTTACCTAGTCTTGTTTTGTTTTTTGTTCTCTTTAGGTTTGCTTTGTTTTGATTTTTTTCTTTTTTTTTTTTTTAGTGTTTTTAGTTTTGTTTTTGTTGTGTTGTGTTTTGGCTTGTCTTTTTTTATTGTTGTTTTTGTTTTATTTTGTATTTGTTTTGTTTTATCTTGTGTTTCTTTTTTTTTTCCAGTGCAAACAGACAGTGCCTGTCTAGATAAGATCATCGTTGGCTAGGTGTCACTCTGCTGAATTCATTTGCTGTCAAACCTGAAGAGGAATAGCCAGTAAAAGTGCAATTTTACTATGTCTGTCCTTGGGTTTAGGTAAAGATGTGAGCACTTCAGTTGTCTGGAAACTTTTACTGGCACGAGTTTCCCTCCTTCTCTCTCTGTTAGCCATTAGCCAGGAGTCCAGCAAACCTTCTACACCTTATTTAATTACCACGCTTACCAAGACATAATTTAATTACAAAATGTGGTGTAATTGCTGATGAAAGCCTGTCTAAATGTGTGTCTCTTTTCTCCCCCACTGCCCACTGTTAAGATCAATTGAGTTTTATAGGTCACCTGGGACATTAATTTTTTGGATGGCCGGCAATCATCCTTTTTAATGATACTCAGAAAAGGCCCTCTCAATTAGCCTGTCTGTCCGAACAAAGAAATCATTCAGAGCTTCTAGGAGAAGGGGGAGGGCGAAAACGGGAGAAGCTGGGAAATTGCAGAAAGTATGTGAGAAAAAGGGGAAAGAGTCCAAGGAAGATTAATCAGGCTACACATTATGAAATGAGCCAGTGACATTGTGTTACGCACGTGGATGATGGAGCATCATATAGTACCCATCCAGGAGTGCACTTCATATCACACAGATGATGTGAAACTAGCCTTGAAGCTTCAAACATCTATACATTCCGTTCTGAAATCATTTGCTTTGTGTTGAGTTTGCTCGGCCCACAAATATCTCGAATAACCTGACAAACAAACAGCAAACTGTCAAGGACGCCCTCAGATGACAGCCGCCTCCCAGTGGCTAGGAAGACGCCACCGCTCTAGCTTTCAGCAGAGTAATTTGGACCTATTTGAGGTCTTCTCTTTTGTATATAAAATTCATATAAAAGCAAGGATGTTTGTTTTTATTTATTTTTAATAAACGCTGCTTCCAGTCAAAGTGGCTATCATACCAGTTCCTGTAATTCTTCCAGGAACGAAAGCTTCCTGTTTTCCCTTGCTGAAGTGCGGATTACATTTTGAGAGTCATCTCAGGATGAGAGAAAGCATTTGCTGCTTTGTTGTTTTTAGTAATCTCCTAAGGGCACGAAACCTTTATTTATTAGTCTCGCTAATGCCGGTTATATTTTGGGATGTGTTTTGCTTGTCGTTTTTAGGCAATTCATCCATTAGGCCTACGCTCGCGTCCACCGACCATGCTGGAGGTCAGGGAGAAACACTTTACCAGCAGTGTGTCAGGCAGAGAAGCCCAAGGGAATACTGCCTTAACACATCCCAGAGCTGCTTGTCTACAGCCTTTACAGATACATGCACACATTCCTCCTCAAAGTCCAAGGCCTGCATTTTCTCAAAGAGTACAAAGGAATATGGGAAATGTGGCGCGAGAGGCAGAATGTTGTTTTTTTTCTACACCAGGCCGATTCTTCACTGCTTGAATGTGCGAAGGGTCACTGAGCTGGCTGAGCGCTTCAAGGACACAAACTCTCTCTATTCCTGTCTCTCTCTCTGTCTTTGTCCCCTGTGTGGCGCTGTGTGAGCGACAGCCCCAGAGGCCTGTGGGATATGTATGGAGTCAGTTGTTTGGAGCAGGGGAGCTCTCTAGTGATTCAGAGACACTCACTGACATGTGACACGAGGTGACAGACCAGTACACTGCTCACACCGAGAGAGAGAGAGAGATAGGGGAGTGAATGATGGGAAAAAGGAGGAGTGCCGAGGCACAGGCAGGATAGAGGTTAGACAGTACAGATAAATATATATATAAATAAGAAAAATCAGAGGAGATGAAAGAGAAGGTAAAGACACTGTAGTGTGTCGACTCATGTGATGTATTAACTGTTCCCGTTCCCAGAGGCGCCATTCCGCAGTCCCGCTGTAGTATCTGCTGAGAAGGAGAAAAGCCAGATATTTCTGCCTCATCCCCTTGAGATTTTGCTATCGCTTCACATCGACTTCGCTCTCTATCATTTCATCCATCCATCCACGTGTCCTTTCACCCTTCCTTCCTTTCCTTACTGCTGCAGAATCATTAAAAAAACTTTTTAGTTCATTGAAAAAAGGCGAAGCTGCGTCACAGCTGGGATTTCATGCTGACAGTGTTTTCTGCTGTGTTACTACAATGCATGTGAGTTCTGAATTAAAATTATTTCTTTTAATAACTGGTTTAAATGGAAAAACAGATATTTAATGTTGCCATTTTAGAATTATTACAACCTTTGTTGAGAAATGTCATTAATTTTTTTTTTTATTAATTTGCATCCAAATGATAATGAATATACATTAAACTACCATACAAAAGATTGACGTCAATATGATTTTTTGGTTGTTTGTGTTATTTTTTTATTTTGCTAAAAGAAAGAAATTAACACTTTTATTTAACAAACCTGTTTTTGTTGAGATTAATAAAAAGTCACTGTAAAGGCTCAGTTAAATTCTGATTCTATTTTAATGTCTATTTTATTTGAAATAAAAAACAGTCCTAAAAATGTATCACAGTTTCCACAAAAAAACATTAAGCAGCAAACTGTTTTCAACAAGTTTCTTGAGCAGCAAAATAGGAATATTAGAATGATTTCTGAAGGATCATGTGATGCTGACGACTGAAGTAATTGCTGGGTTATATATTATTAGTTTTTTAAATTATTAATTATTTTAATAATAATTTTGCAATATTACTGGTTTTTTTTTTCATTGCATAATGCAAAATGTTTAAAAAAAAATCTTAATGACCCACATTTTTGAACAGTAATGTATAATTAATTCATTAATTTCTTTATTTATTTTATGAAACACTCTAAAAAACGATGGGTTAAAACAGTTATTTGGCAACCCATGAACACATGCTGGGTTATTTTGACCTAGCTGGTTGGGTTAACATTTTTTACCAAACATGTTGGGTTGTTTTATTTAAGTCATCTATTGTTTAAAAAATATTATATTGCTGGCTTAAAATGGACTGGAAATTAAAAGAAAATTACACACACATAGAATTATTAGAGGCAACAATAATCAAAAGATTAACAAGAACACATGGACAAAATACAAGACAAATTGAATTTATTTGGGTGAATACAGCATAGTTTACAGTATTACATAAATGTAGCATAAACAAACAGTACTGATATTAGAGATTATATTTTAACATCAAATTAAATTAAACTCAGTACGATAACAAATAAAATCCATTTATGTTATGCAAGGCAAAAGACGTTTCCATCATGCAAAGCGACCACTGCTGACGCAGATGACTAATGCAATTGAATGACGCAGCTACAATTTACAGCACAGTAAAGACTTTATAAATGAAATAAAAAATACAAATCTTTATTTCGCTGAAGAAGTGCACCAAATCGGCGGCGCTGAGAAACGCTCTCTCCTGTAGAGGACTCAAAAAGCCTGCGCTCTGACTGTAACTCAGCAGCTGGGTTGTTTCATCGGAGACAGGCCCAACTCAGCGGCTGGATAGAAAAAAAGAACCCAACGTTAAAAATGACCCAGCAAGAAAAACTACCCAGCACCTGGGTAAAAAAACAAAAAAAAAAACAATAAAATGACCCAACAAGTTGAACCCAGCATTTGGGTTAAAAAAAAAATAACCCAGCACCTGGGAAAAATATTATAAACAACCTAATAAAATAACCCAACGCATTTGTTAAAAATATAACCCAGTATTTTGTAAGTGAGTAGTTTGTTTAGTATTTTATGTTGCTTTATAAATTGCTTACAAATCACTCTACAGATAAAACTGTCTATTGCATTTTCATAGCATTTTAGTTCAGTGCGATACACACTGCAAAATATATATATATAATTAAAAAATAGCCTTATCATGCTATTTGCACCTAAGCTTCAGCCCTGCTGCACCCCACTGCTTATGTGTGAAGTACAGGGAATACTATGACTCATTAATGCGGGCACTAAAATTAATTTGTGCTGCTTTTTATGTGCCTATCTCGTTCTTTGAGAGGCTAGTTAATCCTGATGAGAATGCTAGCAGTGCATCAGAGCTTCAGGTCCATTTGTAGCCCTCTTCTTTGTTAGCAGAACGTCAATGAATGTGGTGGAGAGCATCACCCAAATCAAGAGCCCGTGAAACATTAGAAGTACACAAGGCCTGAGCCGGAAGTGGCCATGTTTGATCCAAATGAATAGCACAGGCTGAGTTAGCATAGGCGCCAGCCGCTAATCATTGATTTTTATGCTTCTTATCAGTAGTTTAGCCAGAGAGGCCTCTTATGCTGGAGCCGCTGGTGGCACCAGCGCTGTTGCCTCCGTCTATGGGTTTTTCAGGGCCGTCCAGCCTGTCTGCCCTCCAGAGCTCTCAAACACCACCTCAATTATGGATTCTGACGCTAGCGCTCTTCTGTGAAATGCTATCCCATGATACAAGATTCCAGGAACAATTCTGTTTATTAAGGTGTTCTCACACATTTCTGCCACACACTCGAAGCAGTGCTCAATAGCCCTCGTTTTCATAAGCAAGACATTCGACAATTTGCCCGCTAAATTATTTTTATGTCTAGGATAATCAAGTGAAGTAGACGTAACTCAGCGCTTGCAGCTGAGAGGGGCCACTCAAGGATAAGTGTAACCTGGATGTAATCAAATTTTCATTTTCATCTTAATGCGTCAGCCACTTGAGACCTGTCAAGGCTATTTTGAAATGTACATACTGTACAGTATGTGTGTGTCGTGGGCCTTTTTGGCCTGGGTGACCAATGTAAACTCTTTAACACTCTTTTAGACCCACAGGGCCACTGGCAAACCTTTTTACTGTTGGCTTTAGCAACTGGGAGGTCAGAGGTTGCCCGTCCTGGTACCGTTGCTGTACCGACAGCCGTTGACATAAGGTCACTTATTATATTTCAGCTTGCTTGACACGATATGTGTTTCCACATATTCGTTGGATGTGTGAATACCTAGTGTTTGTGATGGCGATGACAATACCTCGGTGACATTCTGCATCGGCTGAGATTCTGAAGTGTGCAACCTGTGGTCACTTTTCTATCCCATAAGTCCACATAGCTGAGGAGCTGTCACATTCAAAAAGTTTTACAAATAAAAATAGCAAAGAACTGTGAAGGCTTTCTTTTTTTTGGTAACAAAATAAACTTGTTCCTTATGGTTAAAATGTACCATTGTTAACAATTGCAGAGTATTCATTCATTCATTTTTGTTTATTTTAATTTGGTTGTATTTATTTTTTGATTGAATAAAACTGACTAAAAAATAAAAAAGTTTATTGCGGCTTTTTATCTCACAATTCTTTTCTACGAATTTTGAGATATAACTTCGCAGTTGCACGATGTAAACTCCCTTTTTTTGCTTTTTTCTAAAATTTTTTCTTACAAATGCAAGTTTATATCTTGCAATTCTGACTTTTTTGAGATGTTTACACAATTGTGAGTTATGAAGTCAAATTCTGAGGTAAAAAGGACTGATATATATGATTATATCTCACAATTCTGGCTTAACTCGCAATTGCGTTATAAAGACAGAATTGTGAGATATAAATAAAAAAAATTAGAATTGTAAGTTTCTGTCTTGCAATTCTGACTTTTTTTCTCAGAATTGTGAGATATAATCTTGCAATTGTGAGTTATGAAGTACAATTGCATGATATAAACTTGCAACTGCTTTTTTTAGAAACTTTTTCTCACAAATTCAAACTTTTTTTAAATGTAAACTCACAATTGTGAGTTATAAAGTCAAATTTTGAGGTAAAAAAGGACTGATATGTATGATTATATATCACAATTCTGGCTTAATAACTCGCAAATGAGAAATTCACAAAAAGTCAGAATTGTGAAGTTCTGTCTTGCAGTTCTGACTTTACAGCTCTAAATTGTCAATTTATATCACACAATTCTGACTTTATAACTCATAATTGTGAGTTTGTACCATGCAATTGTGAGAAAAATTGTGAAATAAAAAATTACCTTTTTTCATTTTTTATATTTAGTGGCAGAAATGGGCTTTAATATTATTTATTTGTTTAATTAAAAAAAAATCTTTTTTTTTTTTTAATTTGTGTTTATTCTTGTTTCACGTTTTTAATTTTGTACATAAAGTGTCTTATATAGGCCTTTAAATTATCTGCATGTCTGATTGTAAAAGACATTACATATTTTTATTTCAATATGTACATTTGTTCTTTTGTAATACCGCATTTATGGGAGGGTTATGGAAATCACTCAGCCTTTAGAACTTATCATTTCCTGTCCTTTTGCAGTTCCTTCACTTGTCATGTAGCTCCAAAGGAAGGTGTTATTACATGACAGGAAGGAAGCTTGTTGCTGTTATTCCTGGGTGAAAACCTGACACTTGCTCATGTTAAAACGTTGCAGTCAGAAATTAATGTCAGTTAATCAGAGCAGTCTCTGGGTCTCTGGTGAGCTGGCCTTGAAGAAACGAATTTGCATCTTTCTTTTTTTTTCTCCCACCCAC
This sequence comes from Labeo rohita, assembly GCF_022985175.1. Classification (NCBI taxonomy): domain Eukaryota; kingdom Metazoa; phylum Chordata; class Actinopteri; order Cypriniformes; family Cyprinidae; genus Labeo; species Labeo rohita. The sequence continues at coordinate 24,267,289 of NC_066869.1, read as the reverse complement.
CCCACAATTTTTTATTCCTGAACAAATTTGACCTGATCCAGGAAAGAAACTTCAGCGACTTGGGTTAATTTAAATCGACGAGGAACGTCGTGTTTATGGGCATTAGAAATGTCAATAACACCCTTTGGCAGATGCTAAGCCATCAAAGTGATTTATGCTAATGATGATATTTTTGTAAGGTGGCCATATTATCCAGTGGGAAGCGCCGGCGTGCAAGGGTGAAGACTCTTTTGATTGTCAGTGGGATTATGTGGACAGTTTTTGAGGGTATTACGCTGGAAATGAGGTTTGTCTTGGCTGTGTGATTAGAGTAAGGCACTTAGCATTAGCCTATTCCCTTGTTCATATTTGCCCCTGGGAGATAAAGCAAGAAGCAGACTTTTCTGTTGTAGACATTGGGGATTATTGGATTGGTTATACTAAGACAGTAAGGATGTCGTGCCTTCAAGCTTGCTGAGGACCATCGTACGTTGTGTTTTCCTTGACGGAGGCGTCCAGACTGCAGACTACTAAGTCCATGCTCTCGATGCTTGATTTGCATTATTACGTAAGGGTAAATAAAACACTAGCATTGATGCTGCTCTGTGGTATTTCAGTAGCATAACTAGGATAGGACAGGAGACACATCATACAAATTCGTCCTTTACATGAATTCAGTTCTTACTCACTGAATGGCAAACTCAGGTGACAGAAGGTGCAGAGGTGGTGCTTTTCCCTCACACATGCGCTCAGTATCAACCTCACACAAATCCTGTGTGTTAGCACCACATGCCTGCACAGTACAGCTCGCATATTCTCTGGAATAATGTGATTAGTTAAAAGCAGCTCTCCCTTTGACCCCTAATGGAGAAACCAAAGACACAAGCTGTCCTCTATCAAGTGGCCTCGATTTAAAGCATGAATGTGGAAAGGAGAGACACACTCAAGTTTCTCTCAGCTGAAGTACCACACCTCACCCCCGAAGGCCTATCACACTTTAAACAGCATGTAATCTCTCATGCTAATGTGCTGTATTGCATTGCTAAGCTGCTGTACTGTAAGTCCCTGGGTCTCGTATCTCTCGGTGCTTTGAGGACTGCTGCTCTTCCACTGTGTGCAGGATTCATCTGTATGTGTTTTAACTCCCTGCTGAAAAAGACCAGCGTAGGTGGTCCCCAGCATATGGTGTGTTGGGGATGCCGCTGTGCTGGAGTCCCTGCCAGGCTTCTTAACCTACTTTTATCAGCAAGACTTCCCTGGTCAACCAGACTTTATCAAAATGATTGTGATGGTGATGGCTTAGTTTACAGAGTATACAGAGGATGTAGTCTGTCCCCACTGTCCATTAGGATTGTATATCACTGAGCATTTTAAATTACAATTCGCAATTTGAATTGAATTCACAAAGCCGAATGTGGAATTGACGCTTCACTGGAAGTTTGATTGACAGCCGATCTGACCAATCATAATGCAGAATCTGCCATTTTGTCTGGCAAACAAACCAGACAGGAGAGTAGATTAACATTGATGGACTTGAACTTGAAACATTGTGTACGTTGACGTCTTTTCGTGGTTGAAACAAGATAGCTTCTGATGTTCATTTGTGTTTATTTTATGCTTCAGTGATCTGTCATGACACATAAAAGAGCCACAAAACGGTATTTATTGTTCTAATTTCTTTTAAAAAATTACAACATTTGAAAGCCGTGACTCTGATTTATACCAAAAGTAACCTGCTTTGTCTTGTCTGTCAGCACGTTGTCAGTTTCCCCTTTGCTCTGTGATGTATTTTTCATGTTTTTTTTTTTTTTTTTTTTTTTTTGGTGTGATAGCTTGTCACACGTAGGAACAGTAACTAAGGCAGGCGGGTCTTTGCAAAGGGTCAGTTGTAGTTCAAAATTTGAGAAAGTGAATTTTAAATTAAATTTCTGTAAATAGTGTTTTAATAGAACGTTTATATAAATTATAATAATTATAATATTTGAGATAAATAGAATATGTACATAGTAAAATAAACATTAATTGTTGTTATATAATTTTTGTATATACCAAATAAAAAAAATAATAATAATAAAATATAAATATAAATATAAATACTATATATATATATATATATATATATATGATGGTATGTGACTGCCCCCAAACTTTTCAACATATATGTGATCATGGACCACAAAAACCAGTCATAAGTCACACAATATATATTTGTAGCAACAGCCAATAATACATTGTATGGGTCAAAAGGATCGATTTTTCTTTTATACCAAAAATCATTAGGATATTAAGTAAATATTTTTTAGTATATTTCCTACCGTAAATATATCCAAGAACTTCATTTAGACAACTTTAAAGGCGATTTTCTCAATATTTTGATTTTTTTGCACCCTCAGATTCCAGATTTTCAAATAGTTGAATCTCAGCCAAATATTGTCCTGCCCTTACAAACCACACATCAATAAAAAAATTATATTTATTCAGCTTTCAGATGATGTATAAATCTCAATTTCAAAAAGAATTTCCCCTTATGACTGGTTTTGTGGTTTTCCAGGTTCACATATATAAATTATTAATTGTTTATTTAAACGATTTAAACCGTTTCTATGCTTTGTTGCTTGTGGTAGTCTATTTAATTTGCTATATGTGGCTGCATTGAATTTCCTTAAACTGCAATTCAGTAAATTACACTTCGTTTTAATCAGTTCATCATAATTTGGGATCTGGCCAGTTCAGTTGAAATTCCATCTCATGAATTGACAGGTCAGATATTAAATTCTGCATTTTGCCAACACTCATATCCATTTCTAATTATCATATACTTATGGTATAAACTTGCTTTCTCTTCCTGCTCCATGCGTTCACGCACTGCAGTGCGTTTGAGCTTGTTTGTGAAGTGCATCTCCAAGGCCGTGTCGAAGTGTAATGGAATGATGAGGACTGAATTGAGGGCCCAGCCAACTGAATTCCTCCGGCTGTCTCACCCCGGCTTTCATGTCGAGGAGGTTTTGGCAGCTGTTTGGAAAAGCATGGCCGAATTTTCCTGTTTTTCGGCGCGGGTTAGCGAGGGCAGAACATGGGACATGCAGCCAGCAGCTCTGTGAAGTCACGTCGCTCTCCTCTACTTCACTCACTCATTGCTTTTCCCTCTCCCTTTTTCAACAGCCTTAGGGCTCATGTAACCCTGTCTAGTATCGCATCAGACAGCAAGAGGGAGACTAAGTGCGTGTTGGAGTAGAAAAAGAGGGTGATAGCTGAGAAATGCGTCGGGGAAGGGGGCCACAGAATGTGAAAATCTAAAGCGAGGGGACATAAAAGTAAAACAAGCTCCACCAAGACTTTAAATGAAAGGCCTGCAGAGAAAAGTGGGAGGAAGTTAAATAGCATGTTTTACCCAGCGCGTTAGACCCGGTAAGGAACACCTCACGTCTGCTCGGCCAACTTTTATAACTTTAATGTCCCCTTGGCTTTAACGCAGACCCAGGGTTTTATTTGCCTGGGCAAGCGGCGGAGGGAAAGCATGTGGGTGCGGAAGGCTGGGAAGAAGAAACCGAGGCAGAAGGGAAGAAAAGGCGGTAGCTGCAGTTGGCCCTAATTATTTTTGCGGCTTACAGTGTACTTTGTGTCAGCCTTTGGAATGATTTACACACTTGGGAACATTATGAGGAAGCTTTGTGTTTTTCAGGGGCTACAGGAGAGGGGGAGAGAGAGAACGAGGCGGCTCGGTGGTGCACTGTGCCCTAATGAGTGCCGGCACAGCCTGCGCCCAACACAAACTGCATTACCAGCTGTCGGCCATCTTGTTTTAATATGCCCTTAATGTTGCTGCACTCCACTTAGCATGTCCCCCGCTCCTCTCTTTTCTGTTTTCGTTTCATCCCCCTTTTTTTTTACACTCGGTGAGGGAGTTAAAGTGCTTTGGTGGTTTTGCCTTTTTAGGGCTATTGGAAGGAGCCACCGCATTGCTTTTGTAACCACACACAGCTGGCACTGAGTCTGGGCCACAGCAATAGGGACTTTAATTGAAACACTATATGTGTTTATAGCCTCCTCCACCTCTCTGAGCCAGAGACCGTCCCACTGACGTCTTGTAATGTTTTTCCAATGCGTGCATTTGTGTGTTTGAGACCCCGTGTGAACTAAATCGGCGAGCGTGTGTGAATGTTGCGTGTGCGCACGTTTTACGGCCCCTCGATGTGTGTCTGCTCAAAGGAAGGAAAATTACATTATCTCAGTTGCTTCTCCTAGACGACAATGAGATTAAATGGAGATTTTTCTCCTGAGAAAAAGACCACAGAAATCCCCTCTTCAGTTTCAGAAGAGATCTCAAACTGCGCTCGGATTTGCCAAGATACAAAAATTCATCAAAATACACCAAAATATTTTTATTCAAAGAAACATCTTCAATAAAATGAAAGCACGAGCTATGAAAGAGTAACATCCAGTGAAAAGAAGGAGGTGTGTTTGCAGTCTGCAAGGCCCTGGTCTTCTTTTGGTGAAACATGAAACATAAATCCAAGCCAGAGATGGGCCGCTCACGGATCTGAGGCAGAGAAACTGTTTGCTTACTGATCATGGAGAAACAGCTTCAAAGCTTACACACAAGACACTTCTAATTAGACATGCCACCAGAGAAAGGACAGATACGCCACAATTAGCCATGTGTCAGAGAACCTCTAAGTTTAAACAGATTCGTCCTTCCAGTTTAGATTGATACATCCACACAAGTCTTTGCATCTGAAATATATTTTCATGTCTGTTAGCAAGAATAATAGATACACATGATCGTTGTATCGTTTCAACAAGATCAACAAGATTTTATTTTTACCATGTCAATCGTTTACATCTTTTTTTTTTCCTCCCACTCCCCCAGTGCCAGTCCACAGTGGCATTATATGATCTTAGAAACAGAAACACTGTATCATTTGTGACATTTGACTACTGAAATGATTAAAAAGCATATCGAAATGAAAGCAGGAAATGGCATTTGTGAAATGATACGCAACTGAGCGCATCTTTGCTTGACTGTGTCAGTGATATTGTTTCTTGGCTGCATCAAAATGCAACACACTGACACACATGAGATGAACCCCATACAAACTTGGTGAACCGTACAGTTATGTTTTATGGGATCTGTTCCACCTCTAGTAAAAGCCCACTGCTCATTAAAGCGAAATGTAATCAAAGTCCACCCCACACTGGCACTGGAATTACACTTGCTCGTATCAACCTTCCTTCTCTCTGTTCGGCGCCTAACCCCGAAGCCAGCGTATCAAAGCAGACCTTAATGTAATTTTGGATTTATTTAATTCTTGAGCCCTAAGAAATGATCACTTTCAAAGAGAAACATGCTTAGCATAACTGTTGAAGAATACATCAAGCCGCTTTAGACTGGTGCTATGTGTCTAAAACAGCATGTTCTCTCACCTCTCAGGACACAGAGCAAGCCTGCGAAAATCATATATATAGGACAGTAGCGGGATTTAGAGTGATTTTATATCTCTCAAAGGGCTTTTCTCAACCATATGGAGGTCAAAGGGTTAAAGCGGTACTGTCGTATCATACTGTAAGTGCACTCCATGCATGCGATATGCGGATTTTCCTTCCATGTGCAGGTGTTTACAGAGAGGGTCTTTTCCCTCCAGTGGGAACAAATAGAATAACAGGTGCTGTTTTGGATTAGTGTCCCTCTCTTTCTGTTTCCCCCTCTCTTTCTGCCTCCTGAGTTTGTCTCACTTGTTCTTTCAGTCCCTCTTTGTTTTTTGCTTGGTCACTAGTTCAAGCTGACAGCTGTCACTGAGAGAGAAAGGTCTGCTGAGACACAGGCTCATGGCACAGTCGGCTTTGGGAGTGTGTTGTGTGTGCTTGGAGTTGTTTCCTTTGGCGGTGCTCCAAACAGTACAAGAGGGAAGTATTAAGTACCTAAAATGATTCTGCATTTTGTGCTTATCAATTATGCTAAAGTTGTGTCAAGGCAAATCAGTTGAGCCAGAAATCTCCAAAACTGATTAAAGTGTCAGGAAATCAAGAATAAAATCAGGTAGTAATAGCATTATTTATGTTGTTTCTTTTGCCTCAAATCATACTAAACTGAAGGATGGTACAAATCTTTATTTTATCTATAGATATATTTACAGTCAAAAGTGTACATACATCTTGCAGAATCTGCAAAATGTTAATTATTTACCTAAATAAGAGCGATCATACAAAATGCATGTTATTTTTTATTTAGTACTGACCTGAATAAGATATTTCACAAGAGAAAATAATGGTTGAATTTATAAAAATGGCCTTGTTTAAAAGTTTACATATTAATTCTTAATATTGTGTTGTTGTCTGAATGATCCACATCAGTTTTTTTAGTGATAGTTGTTTATGAGTCCATCCTGTACAGCTGACAGCTGTTCTTCAGAAAAAATCCTTCAGATCGCACAAATCAGCATTTTTGTGTTTTTAAACCCTTCTCAACAATGACTGTATGATCTTAAGATCCATTTTTTTACACTGAGGAACTCATATGCAACTATTACAGAAGGTTCAAACGCTCACTGATGCTCCAGAATGAAAAACGATGCATTAAGAGCCAGGGGTGTAAACTTTTGAATAGATTTAAGATGTGTACATTTTTCTTATTTTGCTTAAATATCTTTTTTTTTTTCATTTAGTACAGCCCTGCAGAAGCCACAGAAGATACTTACATGTTTCCCAGAAGAAAAAATAAATTAAATTTACCCTGATCTTCAAAAGTTTTCACCCCCCGGCTCTTAATGCATTGCTTTTCCTTCTGAAGCATTAGCGAGCGTTTGAACCTTCTGTAATAGTTGCATGTGAGTCCCTCAGTTGTCCTCAGTGTGAAAAGATGGATCTCAAAATCATACAGTTATTGTTGGAAAGGGTTCAAACACACAAAAATGCTGAAAAACCAAAGAGTTTGTGGGACCTGAAGGGTTTTTCCTGAACAACCGTGGGACTCATGAACAACTTTCACTAAAAAAAAAAAAAAACACAGCTGTGGATCATTCAGGTAACAGCACAGTATTAAGAATCAAGCGTATGTAAACTTTTAAACGGGGTTATTTTTACAATTCAACTATTAATGTGTGTTGTGGACTACATGTAAATGTCTTTTATGTGAAATATCTTATTCAAGTCAGTACTAAATAAAAAATAACATTCATTTTGTATGATCCCTCTTATTTTGGTAAAATAACATTCTGTGCAAGGTGCATGTAAACTTTTAATGTCAACTGTATATTTATATTTCTCTCATTCAGTTTTCATTGAGTGGTACATCTCCTTCCCTTTATGATATCTCTAATGATTTCTTTTTTTAGTTAGTGAATTTCCTTTTCATTTTTGTCTGATGATCTACTGAAGACATCCAATATAAATATAAAACACAGAATAGCCATTAGGAGCCCATGTGAACATGTCAACCGCAGCGACATTTTACCTCTACTAAAAGACTTTTACCGTAGCCTTTCATCATTCACACGGTCCTTCAATGCTTACAGTACAGATCAATAACACTCATTCCTTATAGATGCACTGCAGTCATTAAAAGTACTGTTTTTTTCCTTAAAAGGCACATGGCATATTTCAGCTTTATCCTCGAGATAAAACAGACTTCAGAATCACTTTCATTATCAATGAAGAGCAACCCTATAGAGTTTCTATGGCAGACTCCCTTAATGCACAGCTCTGTTGTACAGCACACTTCTGCTCGCTGTTCCCTTCTCTCCACTCAAAACACACACTCTTTTGATTCACAGAGCACATTCACTTAGCAAATCAAACAATTATGCTGTGTGCAGTTGTGTGGATGTCCACAACCCACTCTCATTTTCATTTTCCACCCGGTTTAATGAGTTTTCTGCGCCTGTGTTTTTGAGTGATCCCCTTTTTTCTGCCATGGAAGAAGAGAGACATTTATTTCTCTTAATCTGAGGCGAAGCCAAGAGACTCGTGTTTAACACGACTTTTCCTCCCCTGCTCGCCGTCACCAGAATTATAGATGATGGGTTTACGTTTATTAAACTGCAGTGCGCTTTCACTCAAAGCACCCCACACATTTCTAATCATATGTTCTTGTCCCCTTCTCCCCGTTTTGGCAACAGAAACACTTTTCTAATTTACCTGTGTGTTAGCCTAAAAGCTTGGATTTAAATGAATGCAATTTATAAAAGCAAACATAGAGAGGACACACTTCCACAGGTCACATTTTCATTCATTTGTTTGTCTGTATGTCTGTCTATTTATTACTGAGAGCAATATTTTTGGCGACTTGCGTTCGATTACTTACTTTAATAAAAAAAAAAAAATCACTGCTTGAGGGACATCAGACAACATCCACAAAGATAAAAATGATGTATGTAAGTTTAAGTAATAGTAGTAACAAATGAATAAATTATATATTTTTTAAATATATATATAAAATCATTAGGTCTGTGTCCTTTTTTAGAATATCTTATCTTAGAATAACAACTAGTGACAAGGTTTACAGACAGAGGATAAAAAAAAAAAAAAAAAAATGAGCTCAGTGTAAAACCACTAGGAGTCAATGGAAAGTCCCCATCATGATAGAAAATCTACTGTGTGTGTGTGTGACTGAGAAAGTTAGTGAGAAAGAGAGTTAGAAAGTTGTTCTGCTTTTAGCTCAGCTGGAGAGCTCTGGTTCTTGGAGGATGCAGCGGTCTGGCAGTGGACTTTCTTCCATTTTGTGTCACCATACCCCCTCGGTGTGGTGGACTTGGCTGTATGTGTGTGTGTTTGTGTGTGTGACAGCTGAATGGATAATGCCTTGGAGTTAAGGAAAAGCCTAGAGTGAAACCAGACTCGCTGCCCTGCCATCAATCCGCCTGTCGTCTTCCTTCCCTCTCTTTATTCCTCCCTCTTGCTTCCTCTTTCTCTATTTCTCTCTCTCTGTTTAATGCAGGCCTAACCTTTGAGGGCTGTTTGGGTGAACGTATTTGTCACCTTCCAGGCTTCCAGTAGTAAAAGTGGGTCCAGTGCCCTGTGGTTTTATTGGGAACCTGTAATGGAGAAAAAGAGGGAAACAGAAGTATATAGAAAGAGAATACCGGAACTGGAGAAGATGGAGTGAGCAAGTACACATATCCATCATAGAGCACCGTCAGAGCAATGGAACTGCTGTTGCCCCATGGGGAAAAAAATGAACCCTCAGCAGCACTCATCCGTTCTGAGTGCAAGCTACCGTTAGCCCGATGATCGATACGTGACCCTCCGACTAGCTTAAGGTGACCAGATTTCTGAAATGTGTCAATAAATCATTTTCAGCATTATCTACGAATTTAAAATTGTGGGGTTGATGATCATCTGTCATCCAACTTGAAATTGTATTTAAGATGTGAAATGTAGAAACTGCGTTGCGTGCAATTTTATGTAATGCATTTAAATTATCTGACAATAAAACAATGCAAATTAAGATTTGCAATAAAAGATGCAGTTTAAATTGAATTATTTTGCATTTATAATGCATACTTATTTTATATTATATTCAGGGTTCCTACACATTTTTCATTTTAAAATTCATACTTTTCCAGACTCAAATTTCCAAACCTCTCTGTAGATTTTCAGGCTATATTTAACAAAAGTGGTTCATACAGGATTATTTTCAACTTCATATTTGGTATGATACAGTCATCTGTAAATATTTTTTTATTTTTTCAGGGCTCTAAAATAAATAATAATAAAATACAGACTTTTGCATGCACACAAGAAGCTATTCACATGCCCATGGGATTTTTTTTTGCATGCTTTTGCATTACAGTTTCTGGTTTTATATAACTTATTTCCTTTGTGGATCACTGCCATCCTACTATGAACAAAGAAAGAGCATGGATGCACATAAATTAATAGTGATCTACTTGCTAAAATTTGGCTTTCCTTGTGGTAGTACCTCTAATATCAATTGCTAACGTCCAGTTTAGCACATGACTCAAAATGGGCCAGTGGCATAATGTGGCATAATGGCTGTGTGCATTGTCCTATTTGTCAAGTTTAAAGTTCTATATTAACAAAAAGACTTTGTAAAAAAATGTTCAAAAATTGGCTTTGTTAGGGCAGTATGACAAATTTCTCTAATGCATGCTCTGTGGCGGCCAAGAAACCACACCTCAAAATGTGTACACATAAAAGTCTGTATATTTTTATTTTTGCAAAGGTCCTTGAGGCTATGTTATACGGTGCTAAGAATATCGAGAAGAAACCCAAAATGCTGAACATTTTGCATAATGAAAAAGTGCACCTTGAATTCATTCAGTCGTGTTTGACAGTCACTAAACAGTAAACAGCTGCCATAAAAACACACTTCTTACATGATTTATTTTTATTAAATTCTTAATTTTCTAGTCTAAAAAAATTAAATAGGTCTGGAAATGCAAATATTTTTCCATACTCTGCTTTCTTTCTTCCATACTTTTCCAGAGTTTTCCATACCGTGTACACTGTAAAAAACAATTTGTTGAGTCAACTTAAAATAATTTGTAACCTGGCTGCCTTAAAATTTGAAGTTCAGTCAACTCAAAAACAGTTTATTCAACTTGAAATGTTAAATTATACTAAGTGACAACTTAGATATTTGAGTTCAGTCAACTTAAAATTTTAAGACAGCTGGGTTACTTACCCATCTGTTAAGTTTAGCAAACACAAATATTTAAGTTGTTACTTAGTACAACTTAACATTTCAAGTTAACTAAACTTGTTTAAAATTTTGTAAACTTAAAATTTTAAGGCAGCAGGGTAACAAATTATTTTAAGCTGACTCAACAAATTGTGTTTTTTTTATTTTTTACAGTGTAGGAACCCTGTATAGTTCATATATTTTATATTTTCAAGGAAACTCTAGTTGGGGACGAACCACCAAAACCAGGGACTGTTCCTAGAAAACCAGGAGACCTGGTCACCCTAGCATTGGCATTCCAAAACAATCACTCAGACCACTCATTTTTTCCTGTCTAATTCCCCGAAACTGAGGGACTGTTCTGAGTCGGCTAAGTCTCTTTCTCAAGCTCTACATGCTAACCTCTTTGTCTGTTGCCTGCTAAAAGCCCCGCTAAGTTCAACCAAACATTTTCTCTGGGATTTTTGTCCAGACAAAGCCCCAATACCGGTCGGGCTTTTGAAAAGCATGGCCGCTGCATAAAAGTGGGTGATTGTCCGGCCGCTGTATAGAGGCCCTGGTGTTCATGGCTGCCGTTATGCACTAAGCCTGTTGTGTGAAACGGAGCAAGCCTCTAGATTAGCCGGCCCTGCGTCGATGCGGCCTTTTGTGCCCCGCCGCCTTTCGAATCCTGCAGTCGTGACCAACAAAGTGTGAAATGAGTAAATAACGCCCCTCCAAGAAAGCCCAACATTTTACACCATTGTCCACGGTCCCCTAAGCCGCTTAAAGACTTCAAATGCTTCGCCACTTCTCTGTTCTTCCCCTCTTTTGAACAGTAAAATGATAATGACAGTCATTGAAATGTGTTTGTTTTTGTCTGTTTTTTGGGCTCTCATATCTAAATGCCAAATGATATGTTCCCAGAGCATGACCGCTGCGTGTATGCGAGAATGTGTGTGATTTACTGGAGTGATTTGGCACGTTCAGAAGTGAAATTAGTGTGGAAGTATAACAGAGAAGTGGAAATGTGGGGAATCGCCGATCTCGGCGGGCCAGCGCTGAGCGTGAGCTGTTGGGTTTGAACTAGCGAGAGGCCAAATAATCTGAGGGAGGAACTCCGTGCCATCTGTAGCTCTTTCTCTAGCTCTCTATCTGTCATTCTCTGTCTTTGTCAAACATTAGCCGAGAGACCAAAAAGATTGCTGGGTTTGCAGTGCTTGCTAGAGTAATGTAGCTCCAGCTGAAGGGAGACCTATCATGAAAATGTTACACAGATGCTCAGATGGGTTTCTATGGTGGTCCATATGGTGGAATAACTCAATTAATTTCCAACAGATGCATTTTAAGAGGTTTGGAAATGGTGTTGTGTGTAGTCTATGTCATAAATATAGCTACTAAGAAATGAAAGCTCCCTCACACGACTCGTGTCAAACACACCTCTTAACACAAGGGTCATGACCTGAATATGAAAAGCATTGCGCATAGCATTGCAATAGCTGATTTGTTACATTTCATAGAATATCTAATGGGTATAATACGAAATTTGATCTGCTGATATGTTCTGATATACCTTTGACATTGTGACCAGAACAATCATCACCACAGGGCTTTACAGTGTGACCATTAAAAGCGCCTGAAAACTACTGCGTGCGACTATGAAAAAATATTTAGGAGTACCCGATCAGCATACTTGTGTTTGTGCTGAAGGGAACTTCAAAGGTTTCTACGTGTTTTTGCAAGGTTGAATAATGTATCACAGGCATATCTCACGAATCCTTTCATAAAGAAAGTGTAGAGAGAGTGTAAATAAGAGATTCGTTGTGCAGTGTAGAGAGCTTCGCTGATTTTAATGGAACTTTGTGAGATCGCGATGAGTGACAACTTTTAATGATTTTTAAGGGCGTTTGTGAGATATTGATTTAATACAACAGTTAAATAAACAGGAAGTTAATATTAAGTGACTTACATTGTCTGACTATAACACTATTGCCTGATTTTGCTCTATTTCATCATCAAAAATAGTTTCTAACAAGTCACAACTGAGCCGCTGCTCATCTTCATTCAAACACAGCGGTGTTTTGTTTATGAACTCGTTTTTAAACGAATCTAGTGAGTCAATGATTCAATTTCGCTTTATTTCTGAATTAATCAGTCATTTGAATGAATCAAGTGAATGAATGATTCAGTAATTAAAGTGACTTGCCGCCACCTACTGGCAGTTTTATTTTCATTTTTAAAGTATGTTTTCCATTGTTTAAATCATTCAATATTTCTTATTCAAAATTTTATATTTAAAACATGAATTTATGAATTTAATTGCACTCATGCCACCTCTGAGCCTCATTAAACATTTGAAAATACACCTACAAGCTACTTTTGTGCTCTTCTGTGCCACCTCTGTAGTACAAATTAATTTTATGATTTCATTTGATTGGTAACTTATTCTTATTCTATTTGTTCTTATTCTGTTGTTTTAAATAGAAATTTATAAAACAAAATCCCCCTGTAAATCACTTTAAGGAGTCAAGTATCACCTCATAATGAGAAGGCTAATTTTTGATCAGATTTTTTGATTATTGTTTAGAATGTGCTCTTGAAATTTTTACTGTGCTCCTAAATGTTTTAAGTTAGGAGCACAAGTGCTCCTAAAAAGAAAAGTAAGCGTAAAGCCCTACCATAGTGGTCCGCCAGGAATCACTGTGGCAAAAGAGACCCACCAAGGTCATCTATGGTATAAGAAGTTAGAAGCCCCTAGATATTACTGTTTTTTCTGTCTTAATTCCCACGCCGGTACCACCCATGTAATGATGCAAACAGTCTGGGAATCATTGGCTACGCTTTAAAAGGTCAAAGGCCAACAGGGTTAAAGTTGAAATTGTCTGAACTTTAAGCGTCCATTACAATGCTCAACCTGCAAAGGTAACTCTGTGGCTGCATTAGGTTTTTTATTTTATTTTATTTTATTTTATTTATTTATTTATTTTTTTATTATTATTTTTTTTATTTATTTATTTTTTTTTTGTATTTTGGCCTTTATTTTAGTATTTTGGCCTTAAATGGCTGCTTCTTTCAAACACACACTCACACACTTGTAGGCACATGGTGTAATTTGTGCTCATTAGCACTAATTACAGTGTCAAGAAGTAATGAGAGGCTGAATACTTTCACAATCAGTGTAGTTTAAAAAGATCCATCTCTCCGTACACTATAAACACAATTAGCGCTAAACTAACTTGGCTCCCTGACTTTTACCCCAAGTTTTTGTACCCTAACTTTATCTTTAGTTTCCTTTCCGTGGGGCATTTGGAAGGGGGTGGAGTGGGGAATCCAGCTTTTGAGCGGAAATGTAATGGTTTTTCTGCTTCCCTCTCCCGCAATCGATTTCGCCACGCCGGGCAGGAAATGATGTTGGCACACCACAAATAGCCTGCAGATGACGGGAGATTTGATGCTAATAATTTGTTGGCGGAGAGAGTCATGCGGGCCGCTCGCTGATGGAGATTGAGATGCGTTTGTCAGCAGACAGTCGGAGGTGAGTGAGAGAAGGGAGGGCCGCGACTTTTCCAAGGCGGGCAAAATGATTAGCGAATGTAATGTGGCAGATAATAGACAAGAGAATGAATATTTTATTTGGCCAGAGCTTCTGACGAGAGCAATTTGCATGTCAGGAGGTGACAGACACAACGCGGATGAATGACAGCTCTATCGGCTGCGGCTGCGTCGAGACATTACCCTCAGATATTGTCTGTTACGAGACGCTCGCACCCTTACGCAGCACCACTTAACACTCTTTTTCATCACAGTTGCCACCTTAGGAGGTGTGTATGTGTACGTATGTACAGGTGTGTGTGCCCACATTATCGGATGAGTGTACGGGAGGCTTCGCAAACCCCGCAGTGGTTTCTTTCTAACTGACAAATCTCAGTAATGCTTCTTGGAAACCATAAATATCCACTGCCGTTGGACTCCAAGCCTCTCAGGATTTTAAAGAAATAAATAAAGTCTATAACATAAAAATGTTTTAAATACAGCATGCAGCTTGTACAGCAAAAAGGCTTTATATGTTATATTGGTGTCAAAGTTGTTGCCATGTTGCATTTGCCGCAAACCAGTTGTGTGGTTTAGGTTTGAGTTTTAGGGTTAGGTTTAGAATCCAGGAAGAGTATGTGAGGCCTGGATTAGTGAAAAGTGCAACCTCATGCCAGAAAAGCCCTAGCCACGGTCAGCAGGCCATGCTGCGGATTTAGTGTTGGAATAACACTAATCCAGGTAGGTTCCAGCAGGATAATCGGGACATGAGAACATTGCCCTTAAGAATGTTGCATTAGGCCAAGCAGAACTTGAGCGAGGAGCTGAAAAGGAGAGCAACACATACGCCCTCCTATGACCTTTCCTTTATGGCAGCCAATCTGGTTTGTAAACATTAATTTATTCATGAGCGTGCATCTGGCTGTTTAAACAAGAAGCACAACCCAGCAGCAATAAAAAGGAAAGGTTGACTGAGTCAGACACAATACACACTGACAGAGAGAGCGATATTGAGATTGAAAAGTCTGTATCTAATAAACACGCTTGTGCGCCTGTGCGAGCCCGACAGGTAGTGGTTTTAGGTTATAAATTCCCCTCCATCAATCTTTATAAGCATTTTATATCACAAACCGTTAAACTCCGGTGATACCCAATAGGATGTAATTGAAAAGCGATTCATGAAATGTTGACTGACTGTGAGGGCTAAGAAAAATATTGTGCAAGATGGACTTTGAGAGAAGTACTGGAAAACATCAGCAACCAGCAGTTGAAAAGATACAATCCCATTGATTTCAGTGTGTTTATGATTAAAGGAGAAGTCCACTTCCAGAACAAAACTTCACAGATAATGTTACCCACCCCTTGTCATCCAAGATGTCCATGTCTTTTCATTCAACAGTCGTAAAGAAATTATGCTTTTTGAGGGAAACATTTCAGGATTTTTCTCCATATAATGGACTGCTATGGTGCCCTGATTTTGAACTTCCAAAATGCAGTTTAAATGTGGCTAAAATTTCTCCCTCAACTTCAAAAATCATTTCAAAATCATCCTACATCGCTGCAGAAGTACCGACCCAGTCTTTGCAAAGTGAACATGCAAAGAAGATCAAACACTCTTAACATAAAAGGTAAAACAGCGATACAGGATGATTTTAAAGTTGAGGGAGGACATGAGATGGGAATTTTTCCACGTACCCTAACTGTCATGAACTGGAAAAAGAACAAGACAAGCGTTTGGCATTAAAAAGTATATAAATTGTATTATTTTTATAAAATAGTAAATTGTTTCGCTAGATAAGACCCTTCTTTCTCAGATGGGATCGTTTACAACCGCATTTGAGATCGCTTGAAGCCGCATTTAAACTATATTTTGGAAGTTCAAACTCGGGGCACCATAGCAGTCCGTTATGTGGAGAAAAATGCTAAAATGTTTTCCTCAAAAAAAACATAATTTCTTTACGACTGAAGAAAGAAAGACATGAACCTCTTGGATGACAAGGGGTGAGTACATTATCTGTCGATTTTTGTTCTGGAAGTGGCATTGTGTACACATGCACATATTGATTATTGGATCAAAAAAACAAGCTACAAGAACAGTGTGTTTGTTTGGGTTGTTCCTGTTGTCTGTTTGTTAGCCTGTACGGTATTGACAGCGTAAGCAGAAAGCATTAATTGCGTAGGTGTCACTTTAAGACCCAGGGAGACAGAATGATGTAATGCCAGTATATTTGCCCTCACTGGAGACTGTCATCGGTCTCTGGGCCGAACGCCCATTTCGAATGAATCTGCAGGTCGCATTAGGCTGCAGATCAAGCCAAACTACAAATCGGCATGTCTCGTAGCCCAAGTTTTACCCTAAGCGCAGTAGCACCTTCCAGCTTCGCCTGAGATGGAATTATGAATATTTCCCCCGTCGTCGTTTTGTGCTCGGAGAACGAAGCTGGCTGTGTTTTTGCAGTGCTTGTCCAGTGTGTGTGATGTGTTGGGTTCAGCTGGAGGTTGTGTTCACTTCCCCTATGGGGCGATTGCTAGCTGCTGCCATCAGCACAACTCCTGCTTATTAAGCCAGTGTCAGACATGTGGGTTCATATTCTTGGCTCTGACCCCACCCTTTCCCTTCTCCATCTGCTTGGACCTCCTTATCTGCAGCCTCATTTGTCTCGCAAACCTGTTATTACCTGCAGCAGGGATGAAGCTCACAGTGTGTGTGTAGGTGTAGCGGCGGTTTCATTGCGCTCTGCTTCCACCGCATGGACTCTTTAGCATTGCCCTCGCCGTGTACCTTGATACGCCCTCCCTTCCACCTGCCTGTGAGCATGATTGGCCGGGCCCGGAGGGAGGCTGGGAAATCACCTGCTCCATTTAGCCAGGTTGCAGTGGTGATGGCGGGCCGGGCGTCCTGCTAGCAGGCCTTTGTGCTGTGCCCGACGCACTAAAACAGTGGGACTCCTGATTAGCGTGAATGGAGTTCTCCAGCATGGGCTCTGCTCTTTATGATCATGGTGATTGTTGTTATTTAGCCCTTCTGTGGGTTAGATCGGCGTACTGCCGTGCTGGAAATCTTTCTGACAGCGCAACAATTATCTGTGATCTGCATGACTCGCACCACGGCAGAAAAGTAGTCCAAAAAAAAAAAAAAGAATAAATAAAATATGACCACCGCCAGTCGCCCCCCTTTCCAAAACCCAGTTTTGCTCTTTTTTTCAGTCCCGTATCCTTGCCCTTTTCTTCGCTGCTCTTTCACTTGGTGTAGCCCCTGGCCTGAGCCCGGCAGGGAGCCATGGGGCCGCTGAATGAAGTGGCTTAGCTGAGCCGGCCTCCCTCTTTCACAAGGGTCACCCCAGGGAGTCCCTTCTCGTAAGGGACAGCAGCAGCTGTGTCTGCCCCCTGCCTGCACCTCCCACCCCATAATCCAGCTTGTGTTGAGCTGCATGGGGTGCACGTACATCGAGATATGGAGGGATGGTTCAGAAAAGAAGAGGTAAGAATGTTCCATAGTGAGGGCGTATAAGAGCACATCTCCAGGAGAAGGTGGCATATTGATATTCCGGTTCTATGAGAAAGAGCAAGCACAAGTGACAATAGATACTCTGTATTTCAGCTCACGTCTCTGTGGAGGCCCGATGCTTGGTTTTCAAAGGCTCTCGTCTTGCATTGAGTGTTTATTTATTCTAGTTAATTATAAATGCAATAATGTGTCGAAAAACAAAAATAACACTTTTGTAATAAGGTTTGTGGATTTATTCACACAAGACAAATTCTTCCGTCCGTAAAGCAGATAGATGCAGCATAACCAAATGGAATAGAATTTATAGAGGTATCAAATCACGTTTTTTTCAGAGAATAACTGCGTAGCAGGATGTGGCAGGACTGTCAAAGATATATTGACTTCAAAGCCCTTTTCATGTTCAAACATCATGTTCAATGATTTACTTGTCTGCCTTAATGTGATAATGTAATATCTTGGGGTAATCTTCAAAATTTCTTAGAAATGTCGATACATAATTGTGACCATTCTGATGAGTTCATCAGAAACATCGAGAAATTAAATATTGCGTTCAATGGATAGCCCTAACCACAATGTTGTGTTTGCCCACCGTCACAAGAAACAAGCAACATCACCATGGGAAGTCTCTTGAATTTTATGAAGGAAAATCTCTGGCAACAGGCTCCATCTGCCATCTCAAAGAGATTTTTAGATGTTTACTGCATCGTGCGACACAACACAAATCCCCATTTTCGTATTCCTCCCCTGCTCCCAAGCAACATCCGTTAGAAGGGGCTGCTCAGCGACAGTCCATCTCAGCGTGCACTGTCCTCTGCTTTTCTCTAAGTGAGGTATTTTTGCGAAATCATTACACCAGTGGGTCAGTCTGATATATGATATCATTACAAGCCCCTGTAAATACACCCTCATTTTTTTCTTTCATTCTGTGAGCGGGAGGCAAATGTAGCACATGATCAATGCTCAGTGAGAGAAAAGACACTCTCCAAGGGAGACGCCTATTGACTCGTAGCACGCAAGCCTTCCTTGCATATGCATTTGCTTCATCAGAAATATTCATTCGTTCTGGCCAGGCAAAGCGGCGGTGGAAATGAGGCTCCACAGCTTCGCCTCCCGTGATACCAAATGGACAGGAAAATGGGAGCTCTGCAGTTCGATTTTTATTTTATTTTGTTTTTGTTGATTTTGTCTCTGGAGACAGGATTTGGACCTCGCTTCAAAATGCGTATCTGTCTGTGGGCGGTCATTATTTGAGAATTGTGGGGGATATTAAAAGGACAGCTCAGCTGTAGTTCGGCATCGGCGTCGTTTGGCACGCGCTAAAGGGCTGCGAAGCCTTTATTTGTGTAAACTAATATCAGTCGGAGAATAATTTTCAGCTAATACTCAATACATTGACACGTAAGCCATTCCAGACGCAATTTTTTGAGCGTAAATCGCCAACCCTCTGCGGCAGCGCTTTTGATAATTGCATGTAATTGGGCTTCTCAAGAAGTTCGTCTTTAAAGTTTTGTGAAGTAGAGCTTTAAAAGGCTAGCTGGCGTTATGATCTTAATCTTAGCGTGTACCCATTAGTGCTGCGGGGCTCAAAGATACGGCTGTAAAAAAAAGAAATGAATTAAGCTCTCTAAATTCAAGCTAGCTTTCCATCAGTTTTAATGCCCTCGCTCACTAATGAAGAAATGTGCAATAATTGGCGCAGGTAGTTTTTGCAAGCACCTTCTGTTGAGAATTAGCACGTCAGAGTTGGAAACAGGTAGGAGTGAATCAACAGCCACTTTAGTCGGGTGTTCACTTCTCTCACACTTCTATCTCACTTCTCTCTCCTCCTTTAGCAAGTCTGTTCACACCTGCAAGAGGGCACGGGCCTAAATTACCTCCTGTCTTAGTTATAATTAACTACGGTGTCTTGTTTGATGTTTGAATAGAGTTGTCTGAAATTGGCGCTAATTTGCATCTAATTACGCACAGATACTGAGACATGTTTGCCATCTCCATCAGCATCACTTTACGAGACACAATCGTGCATTTCTAATGAGTCCTGACGCTGTGGCGCATTTCTAAACGTGGTTATGGCTATTGAGTGAATGGGTCAGGGCTCGTGCGTAATCATTTTACTCCGCAAACAAAGGCCTGCTGTATAAATCGAATAGAAAATTCACACTGTTGCTTTGTCTTACGGTTAGATCCAACCCTTACCGTTCTGCTGAGTAAAGCACCAGGTCTTAACATGAAAAAAAAGAGGTCGTTTTTTATTAATATTAAGGCATATTAAGAATCCGTAGTCCATTAAATCTTCGACAATGTCCTCTGAGTGGTTAGAAAATCAATAGCCCATTATGCCTTGTTACATGTCATCTGATTCATCTACAGGTTTGGCAGTAACAATATCTGTATTTACCGCTGAAACATTGCACTAATAGACCGTCACGCCGTATTACAGAAGGCTCTAATTTAATCTGCACAGGTGTGGGTGGATGTAAGTATTTTACGGCCCTTTTTGTACCCAGATTATTTTAACAATCTAAGCTAAATTGTTTTTCTCCACCCATTTACATCAAGATTGATATGAAGCAGATTTTCCATTGTTTTCCGAAGGCAGGGATTGTGTTTTTGCCCAGGCCTCTGTGAAGACCACGCACTGATGCCACACCAGCCATGGCGCAAGCAGCTGCTGCTTGGCTGTTGTGTTGCAGAGCCATCTGTGACTCTCCTACTAGCGGCATATTAATCTACGACACTAAACTAGCCTGCCCTTGAAGGGAATTTCAACTACATTTCTATCTGTCCTTTAGATAAATGGCGCAAGTGTGTATGTCAGTGTCGTATATTGAAGCTTTCCCAAGCACTAAAAGCCATCTCCCTATTATTGGTTTAGGAAAAAATTAATTAGTATCGGAAAACACAGCGTTTTTTTGCCCAAACCCAAAGTCACTTGACCCCACGTGACCTCCAAGGTCACGCCCTGTCTTACATTTGGCTTTCGGGCCTGTCAGCATAGAGTGGGGTCTGTAAGCAAAGTGACATGTCCTCTGATTGATTCTGACCTCTTATTGAACTCGCACCCCACCAGACCACTGTCCACAGGGGATGTCCGTGGGGCTTTGACCAACAATACCTATCAAAGTCGCACACATGCTTTTCACAGATTTTTTACTTGGTGTTTTTGTCCAAACCGTAGTTCGCTTCTCGGGGGGCACAGCCAGGTTTTATTTTGTGGCAGTCAGGACTGGGCTATGAAGGCCGTGGAATTTAGGCAACAAGCTCTTGCCAGGCCATAAATAAGTATCAACTATAGTATCAGTCTGTGTTAAAGCAAGAAAAGATTGCAAGACCCAGAAGACATAGAGAGATGAGTTGCAACTGTAGGAGAAAGTTCAAACAGCGTGCGTGCATGTGGCTTGTTTGCGCTGGGGCTTAAGAGCGCTGGCGGGGTGCTGTATTCACCGGGGGCTGCTGGGACTGGCACGGTGTGAGCAAACAGCCTTCTCTTTTCCACGGCCCGCTCTGCGGGGGCATCAGTGGGAATATGAGAATGAGGCTGAGAGAGTGAAAAAGAAAGAGAATGTAATAGAGGAAGGTCCCGCTGTACATGCGTGACCCGCATTAGCATACCCACCTGTCGTCGTCCCTCGACGAAACCCCATCCGCTGTCAGTCATTCCCCACTTTTCCTCATCGGCCGTGTCAATCTCCCCCTTCCGCCGCTACGAAGCACTGTCACCGCGGAGTGGACTGTTTACCTCATTACACAACCTTCTCGGAGATGGTAAACAGCTAGGCAGGGATACAGGCAAATAAGCAAGCAAATAGGAATAAAAATTGAATGTTAAGTGCAGTACCTGGGGACACAAGAGAGGAGAAGGCACCCCGGGCGGATTAGCGGACGGTAGGATCTGTTTCTCTGCGGTGACAGGCCCTCACACTTCACTGACTGATGGATATACTCGTCTGCTCTCTGCAACTATGCTTAATTTGCAACTTAATGATCCGGCGGTCTGCTCTGTACATAAACTCTGCGCAGCGCTAAAGTCAAGCTTAGCAGGTTGTGCATGTATTCAACAGCGGCATCCTTTTTATGGTAAGCAGAAGCCGTACATACGTTCTCGTACGGCCCACCGAGCTGATCCGTAAAGCTTTGAACACCACGAACAATGGAACGAAAAATTGTTTTTCTATTTTATCCTTCTCTCCCGCTCACCCCGCAAACAAGTGCAATCTGCATTGTAATGCAAAAGCAAGTGGAGCGGAGAGACACAGGGAAAAAAAACATAATTTAAAAAAGCATAACATATATCACGTCTCCTGTCAAACCCTATACACGTGTGCATGCAGAGCGATGAGGGCGTTTAGAATTAGATTACAGCGATCATTAAAGAGAGCGATTGTTGAGTCACGCTTTCTGTGATGTGTCGCGGCCGCTCCAAGCTCTCCACGTGCACGGCTTTAATGAGTCCTTTGTTTAAAGTAGGCATTGATCGCCCTCTTCATAACCCTTTCCTTGCAGGAAAGCCCTTTTGAGAGGGATATTAACAGTTTAACCAAATGCAGATTAGTTTACAGTGAGCTGGCGTGTATTAATGGCTGTTTGACTACACGTCTTTCAGTTACTGCTGTGTGTATATGCGTGCATCTCCAAGGTGTCTCATTACAGATCCTCTCAGATGTGAAGATGAAGTGTAATCTGGTGTAGGATCATCTAACATGTGTGTTTGGGTAAACAGACAAGCTAAAAGAAACACATTTACTAAGAACATACCATAGACTTTTTGTTTTATTGTATTTTATTTCATTTTTACATGAATGTTAACAAAGGGAGAGTTTGTCACATTCAGCTAACATCTGGAGAACTACACTAGCGCTTAAAAGTCTGAGGTCAGCAAGGCTTTTTTTATTGTTAGGAAAAAATAATAATACTTTTATTTAGCATGGATGCACCAAATTGTTCAACGGTGACAGTAAATGCATTTCTAATGCTACAAAAGATTTCTATTGCAAATAAATGTTTTATTCTTCAGAAAATCCTGCAAAAGATTATCTGGTTTCCACAAGAATATTTAGCAGCACAACTGTTTTGCGTGTGAATGATTTCTGAAGGATTATGTGACGCTGTAGACTGGATTAATGGCTGCTGAAAATTCAGCTGTGCATCACAAGAGTAAATTACACCCTAAAACATTTTAAAATAGAAAACATTTATTTTCATTTTTAATATATTACAGAATTTTTCTCATTTAAAACCTTACAGACCCCAAACGTCTGAACTGTAGTGCACATAGAGTTGTGCTCATAAGTTTACATACCCCTTGCAGAATATGCAAAATGTTAATAATTTTAACAAAATAAGAGGTATCATGAAAATTTTTTTATTTTTTTATTTAGTACTGTCCAGAATAAGCTATTTCACATAACAGATTTTTATGTATACTCCACAAGACAAAATAACTGAATTTATAAAAAATGACTCCATTCAAAAGTTTACATACCCTTGAATCTTAATACTGTGTGTTGTTTTCTGGATGATCCACGACTCATATGCAACTATTACAGAAGGTTCAAACACTCATTGATGCTCCAGAAGGAAAAACAATGCATTAAGAGCCAGGGGGTGAAAACTTTTTGAATTGGATGATCAGGGTAAATTGTACTCTGTATTGTCTTCTGGGAAACATGTAAATATTTATGTAGCATCTGAAGTACAATACTAAATGAAAAAAAAATCTTTAAATAAAATAAAAATTTACACATCATCTTCCTGTTCAAAAGTTTACACCCCCTGGCTCTTAATGCATTGTGTTGCTTTCTTAAGCATCAGTAAATGTTTTTACCTTTTGTAATACTTATGTATGAGTTCCTCAGTTGTTCTCAGCGTGAAAAGATGGATCTCAAAATCATACAGTCACAAGCTGGAAAAACCAAATAATGTGCAGAAGCTAGAGGATTTTTCTGAACGTCACAGGTGAAACTTTTGAACAGGGTCATTTATATAAATTCAGTTATTATTTTGTCTTGTGGACTATATATAAACATCTGTTATGTTAAATAGTTTATTCAAGACAGTACTAAATGAAAAAAATAACACAGTTTACATGATACCTCTAATTTTGTCAGAATTATTAACATTTAACATGTCATGCTAGGGGTATGTAAATTTATGAGCACACACACACACACACTCACACATGAATGCGTAAAACAAGTACCTTTGGTGCCTTCAGTCTGTACATTTCTGATCAGAAAATATATTTAGTAATACACTTTATCACTCTTTTAAATTGCCACTTGCGTTTTACCAAATAATTAGAAAGTTGAAGATTGGAACATCAATATTCTACATTCCCTCATGTCAAGTAAAGCCGAAAGAACCCCGAGACCCAGATGTCCAGAACAATACTTTATTATTTAGTAACGGCCAGTGCAAAATACTTGTCAGAAAGCTAAAAAATAGTTCTTCTGCATAGAATTGTAGTGGGACTCAGTCTCTCTCTCAGTGGAGTAGAAAGGCTAATGGCCTCTCCTGAAACATGCCCGTAGGGGGTGATCATAAAGTCATGCATTTATGCACAAATATGTTCTGTTCACACCGGACCGGCTCCCAGCCATGCTCCTAAATCAAACAAAATAGCCCTCAAACTTTCACTTGTGCTTTTCATTATGGGCCACTGGACTCTGGAAGTGCTTCAGTTTTCTCTTCTCGTTTTGCATGATTTCTGCTAGTTTTGCAGTGAGGAATTGGCTGGAAGATTAAATGGTGACAATTGTGGGTGTTATCATTACAATTAGTTGCTAGTTGCATGTGCACAAATACAGGCTTGTTTTGGCATTTGTAAAAAAAAAAAAAAAAAAAAAAAAAACATTTCTGTAAGGAAAAATACTGGATTGTAGTCATTGCTCTGCATTGATTGTATGCATATATGTGTATGTGCGCTTGAGGAGAAGAAAAGAGTTTATAAAAGCATAGCAGGAGTGAAACTTTAGAAGGAAAGAACTGTGTCAAGGTGGGCTTTCTTGTTCCCCCTAAACAGCAGCAGTAACAGCTGCAGACCCAGGGAGTCTGTGTTTGTGTTGAAGGTGTGTGTGTGTGCGCGCACACATTGAGAGGGGGTGACTGGGGAAAGAACAGTTCTTTTGGCTTCCAAATGGTTAATGCAGCTCAAAAGCCCCTCCTATTCCCTCCCACCTCTACCGCTGTCTCCTCCCCCCAAGTATCGGATTGACAGAGCCGCGGCCAATAGCGTGCGCCGGGACCAGCCATGCGTGACGGGGGCTCCATCGAGGACTGCAAACTTCCCAGTGCATCAGCAGCCTCTGCGATCAGCACAGCCTCCGCTTGTACGAGAGAGAGAGAGAGTGAGAGAGAGACAGAGATAGACAGCAGCAACACCGTAGAGTGTTCGAAAGAGAGCGATAATCTAAACGCATGATGCTTCTTTAACCTCTCTGTGACCAATCGTGTCTGTTTAGTCAGCTGTCATCCTGCGTTTCTCATCTTTCTTTTTCACTGCTTTTTTTTTTTTTGAGTTTGCTCTTGCTCTTCGGTGGGAACATCGGAACGCCAATCTCATACGTGCCGCGCGCAGGTCTGGCTGCCGTGCATGTGTGTGTGAGAGCGGCTGTGTGCGTGCATGTGTGTGCGCGGAATGGGAAGAGGACGTTAAGTATTCTGAGCTGAGTCTTGATGACCCTCTACAGCCCTGGAGTGGGGGGGTTCATTTTAACCCTTCAGGTCATCGCTGGAGGAGCCCTGACCAAGGTAACATCTGAACACCACCCCCTTCTCCCCCCGTCAATGCATGCTTATAGATTCAACTGTTCCGCTGTCCGATTCTTGTTGCGCGCACTGCTTCTCTCACACTCTTGTCCGGTTTCTCTTCTCATTTATTTTGTGCTTATCTTCACCGTCTAGGCGTGTTTGAGTGCATGTTTGGGATGCCTAGTGCAGTTGTTTGACTATAATAATGGACTAGTTTGAACAGAAACAAACTCTGATTTATTTTGTCACCACAGCCTTTTAATTATTTTATATCATTTATGTATTTTTTTTAAATAATAGTATTTGCACTCAAATAGTGTCACATTTAATACGATGCTGCAAGGCAGTGCTGCGTTTCTGAAAATCACAACGTCCTCCGAAAGCCACCCCTTGATCGGGACGCTTTAGAACACGCTCGCATTTCGTTTGCATGCTTTTTCCCCTCTTGTTTTCCCTCTCAGTTCATTTTTGATTAGCTTCGAGGAGGACAGACAGAGAGCGGCGGCTTGCGCGACTGCCGCGTGCCGCCGCTCTACAATAGGCATTTACAGTGCAGCTAATTGGAAACAGCTTCAGTGTGGAATTTCTCACACGCTCCGCTACCTTTTCAATTGAACAGCTCGCGCTGTCCGCTCCCCCGGCCCACTTGATGGATGGCGATAGATCCGGTGTCCGCACCCTTCTGAAAAGTGTAATTACGGGGTTTTAGTCAGAAAAGCTTTTGATCGATGTGCGGATATGTGCAGGATAGTCATTTAGTTAAAACTCTTGAGTGTGTCGCCACTTTTGTTTGTGTTTAAGTGAAGTTGCAAATGTGTGTGAGCTGAATTTCTCCTGCACTTTTCAGTTGTGGGGCTCCACACGTAAAGAAGGAATGAAGAGGAAAAAGTGGTCCGCTGTGTGTATCAAATGCAACGCAGAGCCTCTGACCCCCTGCGCCATGAGGAATAAGCTGTCAGATTGGCTATTGAGTCTAGGCCATGTGCGGAGGTGTTTAATGTCCCTTTTGCAGCAGGCGTTAGTGTATGGTTCCACTATAAACCCTGTATCACGCTCACATTTGATTTATGATCACGCTCGTCTCCTTTGATTATAAACAGAGAAGCGATTTCGGAGCGAAAGGAAATAAATGGTTTGATTATTATTATTTTTTCTGCAAGGGAGAAAAATAACAAAGGAAAAGGAAAAAGCCATCTTTCCTTTCCTTTCCTTTTCCTTTCAGTGTCTCCCTATTTCTTTCTCTGTCTCTTACAAATGGGGCGAGATCTCCTAGCAACCAGAGCTCCTTTTTGCTTTGTGTGATATATGTTCAGTGTGTGCAGTAATCTTGCTGATGGAGTGCATTACTGGAGATGGTGCTATTACTCAAAGAATAAAAGTTTCAATTACCTTTGATACCAGCCAGTAATATAGGCTGATTTACTGTGCTGTAAAACGAGCCAGGTCACATTTTCTTATCCATATATTTTTTTGTTTTATTACGTGATGATGATGAAGGGTGTTTGGACGCCCTAGGTGGGAAGCGGATGGGGTCATTGGGAGCTGGTTTGAGCGAGCTTGTCTCTCGGTTGCTCATTTAAACATTACCAAGCCTCATATTTAATTCATGCGGGGAAAAATTGGTTTGGGTTGGAGCTGCGCATGTGGCGCTTTAAATGGAAAAGCGAAAAAGTGAGAGAAAACGTTGCGGTTCACGGCCCAGGCGTCTCCGCCTTCCTCCGTTTGTACCATCGGCCTTAAGATTTCTTTGGAAAAATGTTTCTGCCATTAAAAAATATGAATGAAGCTGAAATGAATTGCAACATGTGGGATGAACAAGAAAGAATGAAAGTGATTGACGTTTTTCGCTCCAGATCGTCGTTGGTAAATCAGCCTTTTTTTTTTTTTTTTTTCCTCCTGCCTTTTAATATCTCTTAGAGCTGTTTGATTTTCTTATCTTTTGCTTTGTGCTTATTATGCATCTGTGAGAAACAATAGGCGTTGATTTAAAAAGTAAAAAAAAATATAAAACAGAGTAAGATGAGAATAACAGATTCGGAGATACTCAGCCACAGAATCATTTACAAAGATAGTGGCCGAGTGAGATAAATGAAGAGTGAGAAGAATAGAAAGAGAGGCTGATGAACGATGAGGTGTGTGTGTGTGGAATAAGCGAGTCTTATCTAGATCGGTGTCCATATGGGTAAGCTCTCCGAAGAAGAAACATCTAGAAACAGGCAGGCCCTTCTGGACTGAGGCTCTAACCACTGTAAACCCAGATAACATCCCAGACGCTATTGATCTGTTTTATTTTCTCATCACAACTCTTGTTTTATCACATCCAAGCACTCTGATAACAGAGACCAAACCTACACACACACACTAACAAACAAGCTGAATTTGGGTTATGGAAGTTTTGGAATTACTGATGTGGCAGTCTTCACCTTCGTATGTATTATTTACTAAAATCCAGAAGTAAGCGCACACATTGATAAATTTGTTGCGACTGCACGAGACATTGTCCTCAAATGTTCTTTTGCTTAAATGAGTTCTCTAATCTCTGGCTGAGAATGAGTTCTCTTTAGATTTAATATGATAATCTTAATTTAAAAATATTTAGATATTACTGAACAGACATTTTTAGTTTTACATGTATATTTACTTTACAGTGAACATACGTTTATTTGCATGCTTTAAATTTGTATTTTTAAATCATTTTTTATTTCGCTAAAATAAACTTTTTAAATTATATTACTTTAGTTTCATTTTTTTTAATTTATATATGTCTGTATGTTTTATTTGCTTTTAATGTCTCTGTTATGTAATAAGTTTTGCAATATTCATAAGGTAAAAAATACGGCTTTGAAGAATATATTTTTCCCTTATGCTTCAAAGTCTTTCTAATTTTAGACTCGAACGTATTCTGTAAATATTTATACATCTATTCCTTCGTTGCACATTTATTCACAAGTATTCAGTAAAATATCTTTTTCCTTTATATTTTTTTGTTGTCCTAATTAAATCATGGTGACTGTATTTGATGTTTTATAGATGTTACTGGTTGAGCAAGAATTAGCAGAGCCTGGTTTAGATACTGAGTAACACACACACTCACACAGTCATACACAGAAGTGTACAGGGTGTGTAAATTCACATACATTTAACATCAGACAAAAAAAAAACCTATATTTTTAGATGCAATTATAAAAAAAATACTAAAATACAAGTTAAAGAAGCAAACCGATATCAAGAGAAATTTTGGTGCAATGCAGATCAGCTCTTGCGCATCACTTAAATACTGTCACAATTAGTTGCATCTAACATTATTAATTTGAATTCATTTATATCACATTTTTCATGATTAACTAGCATAGTTTTAATAGAATGCACTACAATTCTATAACTAATTCTTTTCTATATATTGTTTATAAAGAGACAGAAGCGTTGAGGAATTTTCCATTTTAGGTTTTCCTACACTGTCCGTGTTGAACTGCCGGTGTGTGTACGTAAGTGAGTGTGTGTGCACGTGTGTGAGACTCCGGTGTGCCGGGTGCTGGACTATGACAGAGTGATCAGCTTAGTGAGGAAGAGAGGCTTCTAGGCTGCCGGTAATGGCTGCTGAGGGAGAACGAGAAAGACGATTCGTCAGCGCTGAATGAGAGGTCAGAGAGGTCAGGGTCCGGAGACACAACCATTTGCAACAAATGCTTGTATGCATTCACATACACACACACGCAGACAAATACTGCTGTAGGTGGGACTCACTATATTAATCCAATTGTCAGTAACAAACAACTGCAGTTCGACTACTGCAGTGCCAAAACAAGGATTTACGCTTGCAATTTAAAACTTTTTAACCTTCACATAGCGCAAGACAGCAAAAATGACTGCGTATGTCATTTTTTTCTATTGATTTGTCCCCTGTTGGGGAACGAAAGTTGGTTTGTTCGTCTCTGTGGGGGTTAGCTGTGGTAGTTTATCTCTGTTGGTTTATATTTACTATCAGTGCACAGAATTACGTTTGTGTATTTTTAGTGTACATTATCAGCCAGAACTAAAACATGATTTTTTATCATTGATTTTTCATATTGTAAATATTCATAGTATATTTGCTATTTTCTATAATATATGTGCACATACGGTCTCTGCCGGTGTCCCACTGTGACGGTGGGCGCTCTAATGTGGAGTACCACAAATTGGTTTATTACCGGGGGAGACGGCGGGAGGAAAATCTCTTTGTCAGCAATTCGACACCTCAGTTGGTTTCAGCAGGTGACGTGGCCTAACCAGATTATACTTTGTCCACTTTAGCCTCAATGTCCTTTTTTTTGTCTCTTGTCTCTTCAACTCTTTTCTCGCTATATATCTAGTCCAGTGAGAGTGAGAGAAAAAGAAAAGAAAAGAAAGAAACTATTCAACGGCTCATCCACCTAGCAGCACAGTCATGTATAATGAAGCAGAGCCGGCGAGAAGCGAGACTAGCGAGTGTGCGAGAGTGTGTTCAGAGGTTTTTGAGTGTGCCTGCTGAAGGCAGTAAAACAGATTCCAAATGAGATTACACTGACACGGAAGAGGAGAGACGGCATTTCATAAGCATCCGAGCTACAGTTAAACGACCGCGGCCACACATCATTGTTCTCGCCGTTCCACGCTCTCATTAAGGTGATTAAATGAGCATTACTGTCAATGGGACGCTAGGAGAACGGACTGGGCTGATAGATGTGACCTAGAACATCATATTGACGCTATCTGAAGGGGGTTTAGGGGTAGGGGAATGTCCTTCGCCCCCTGTGTTCCAGCAAATCAGCCTGTAGAATTTGCTAGAGGGGTTTGAGGCGCAAACACACAAGAGATCATGTAGTAAGTAGCCAATCTTAGATGGGTGAAAAATGTCCCCTTGTCTCCTAGTCTTTTTCTGCTCCAGCGTCCATGTGAGGTGTAATCACACAGCTCACGTCCAGATCCTTTAGAGGACAGTTGATAATAGAAACAAAGGTTATGAACAAACTCAAAATTGTGTGCTGTGTCATAAACACTGTACGAATGGGACATGTTCAATTTATTATCACAGACTTTGATTCCATGGAGTGGTTTGGACAGTGGATTTGGAAGCAATTTTGCGCACAAAAATGTATTAGATTATGGTCAGTTTTTATTTTTAATTCAGCAAGGGCATATTAATTTGATCAAAAGTGACTGTAAAGACTTGCATTGTTACAAAAAAAAAATATTTAAAACAAATTTTGTTCTTTTGAATGTTCTGTTCATTAAAGAATCCTGAAAAACATCAATTTCCACAAAAATATTAAGCAGCACTATTATTTTCAGCTTTAGCTTTGAGTCACAGGCATAAGTGTGCATCTTAAAATATATTGAAATAGAAAAAAGTTATTTTAAATTTTAATAATATTTCACAATATTGCTGTTTCACAGTTTTTTAATCGAATCAGTGCAGTCTTAGTGAACATAAAGACTTCAAAAAAAATGTACTAACCCCAGACTTTTGTGAAGTAGTGTATGTGATTAAATGCAGTAATAATATGTGACCCTGGACCACAAAACCAAATTTTCAAAATTGAGATTTATACAACATTTAAAAGCTGAATAAATAAGCTTTTTTTTATTGATGTATGGTTTGTTAGGATAGGACAATATTTGGCTGAGATACAACTATTTGAATATGTGGGATCTGAGGGTGCAAAAAATCTAAATATTGAGAAAATCAGCTTTAAAGTTGACCAAATGAAGTTCTTAGCAATGCATATTACTAATCAAAAAGTTGTGATAAATTTACAGTAAGAATTTTACAAAATATCTTCATGGAACATGATCTTTACTTAATTTAATAATGATTTTTGGCATTAAAAAAAAATCGATAATTCTGACCCATACAATGTATTTTTGGCTATTGCTACAAATATACCCCAGCGACTTAAGACTGGTTTTGTGGTCCAGGGTCACATATGTTATTTACATAATTAAGGTTAATTAAGAATTAATTAAGAAACAAAATCATGCCTGACTTTGCTACTACTGTGTTCATTCTGTGAAATCTGTGATTACATCTTAAAAATAAAGGTGCTTCACGGTGCCAATAGAAGAACCTTTTTTTGGTCTTTATGGTTCCATAAAGAACCTTTAACAACTGAAGAACCTATCTATTTCACAAAAAGTTATAAAAGATTATAAAAAGGTAAGAAAGAGATGGTTCTTTGACTGAATGGTTCTTTGTGGAGCCAAAAATGGTTCTTCAATGGCATCGCTGCATGTGAAGAACCTTTTAAAGCACCTTTATTTTTAAGAGTGTATTCTGATTTAACATATGGTTTATTTTTCCTTTTTATGTAGTGTGGAATGCCAAGAGTAAAACCACTAGCTGTTATTTTGTAGAAAGACGAAAAAGTAAATCCATAATGAAGGTGCACCAGGTAGCATAAATAGGAAATTCAGCTTTAGTTAGAGTATTCAACTATGGTTAAAAAATAAGCGAGAAGCATTTTGCCAAAAATAATGTGCCACAATCACAGACATTGTTCTTTGTGTGGGTTTGATTTCTCAAAGGACGTCTGATTTAGCAGAAAAACAGTAGGTAATTTTCTCTATATTTGTGTTGAGGTCTATGGTGAGAAAAACACAGACATGTTTAATTCAAACGGGATTAAAATCACAAAATTCATCTGTAAAGCACAAATTTACCTGAGCTCCTCAGGGAAAACCACTTTGGTCCAAATAGGGCTTTAGAGGCGTGATTATGCAATGCTAATATGAATTAACATGGTCTGAATAAAAACATGGCTATTTGTTAAAGTTTTATTAACGACGGTGGTTATTTTTAGTAACGCTGGTTTTATTAAAGTGGTCTTTCTCTCTCGCTCACTCTCCCTCTGTGCGTGTTTGTCCTTGTTGTAGGTTGAAAAAGTCATTTTGATAGTTTATGTGTGACAGTGCTCTAGTGGAACTGTAGTTAGTGCTGTCCCTCCCTCACTACCAGCCGCTATATAAATCAAACTCTCCCTCTCTCTCTTTTTCTCTCCTTTTTTCCATCTTTTGTAGTAAGATAATGCTATGCTGACCTTTTTTATGTGGCTGGGTATTTATTGTTTGTTCGAACTTCAGTCAGCTCACTTGGCTGGCAAAAGGCTTTGAAGCAGCAGCGACTTTTCTTAGCAGCATTTTTTTTTTCATATCGCCTTTCATTTTTGTTAATATTGTTTTTGTTTTGAATATCATTTTGCCAGACAGAACAGAGCGTAACGCCTAATGTTGTGGTATATTTTATGTAATTATTGCAGCTCATTGGCTGCAGTACATGCAGCCATCTAAACACTGTTTATTTAGTTGTGACCACCATATAATTATGTTGCAGCAATTTACTTGATACAATGGAGACTGATAAAAACAGATATCAGAGTGATGGGATTCTCGCAAAGCACAAGTCGTTGCCTCTGGCCATTTTAGTTTCAGAAGCCCGTTCTGTATGTGTGTGTGAGCACACACGTATACGCACATACAGAGTCTCTTTCTCACTCTCTTTTTCATTCTTGCCATTTGAATTCAGCTGGGCACTCCTGCTGGTCCAAAGCTTAAAAAGAGGGTCTTTTGATAGCTCCACTTAAATATTTCTCTCTTCATTGACGAAAGCTGCCTCCATTTTGAAGGGAAAGCAAAAGATGGGTGGTAATATTCTCCCATGCGCTTGCCTCAGCTGGTCAGCACATTCTGAGGTGTGATCCACTTTGTTTGCTAATGTCGTTTGTCAGAGGGTGAAAGCTTCTTACTGCTGATGCCCAACAATATCACCGCTACTCCATTTATTTCCATCAGCCTATAAACTGATGTTGGGTTCAACTAACCCTGATCAAACATGTTTTTAGGAGGCCTTTAAATAACCCATTTTTTTAACACTATACAAAGGTCACCTTATTTCTATTTTAGGTACACTTTACAAAGGTGTTTTTTGTTAACTTTAGTTAATGTATTAACTAACATGAATGAAAAATGAACAATGCATTTATTACACTACAGTATTTGTCAATCTTTGTTAATGTTAATTAAAAACACAGTTGTTCATGTTAGTTCACAGTGCATTAATGTTAACAAACATAACTTGTGATTTTAATAACGCATTAGTAAATGCTGAAATTAACATTAACTAAGATTAATAAATGCTGTAGAAGTATTGTTCATACTGGTCATGTTAACTAATGTAGTTAACTAATGTTAACTAATGAACTTCATTGTAAAGTGTTACCCACATTTTAAACCACTAGATTTTAGACTAGTGTGTTTTTAAAAATTAGACTATTTTTTAACTTGACATTGTCAGCAATGCTTATGGTGGGATGCTCAAATTTAGTACAGTGTGGGACATATCAGTGTTTATGACTTTAAAAGACAGAATTGTGACCCTGGACCACAAAACCAGTCATAAGTAGTAATAGCCAACAATACATAGATTTTTCTTTTATGCCAAAAATCATTAGGATATTAAGAAAAGATCATGTTCCAAGAAGATATACATTTGTACATTTCCTACTGTAAATATATCAAAACTTTTTTTGATTAGTAATATGCATTGCCAAGAACTTCATTTGGACAAGTTTAAAGGCGTTTTCTCAATCTCAGATTCCATTTTTTTAAATAGTTGTATCCTGGCCAAATATTGTCCTATCCTAACAAACCATGCATCAATGTAAAGCTTATTTATTTAGATGATGTGTAAATGTCAATTTCAAGAAATGGACCTTTATGACTGGTTTTGTAGTCCAGGATCACAACATGTTTCAATGTTACATTATAATATATTGATACAATAGAGATATTTATATAATATGTATATTATATGTATTATACCAGTCTTCAGAGTCGCATTATCCTTCAGAAATTCTAATATTCTGATATTATCATCAATGTTGAAAAAAGTTGCTGCTTAATATTTTTGTAGAAAATGGTGATAATTTTTTTTTTCTTTGATAAAAAGAAGAAAAAACAACTTAATTTAAAATAGACTGGCTTTACTGTCATTATCAATCAATTTAATGCATCCATATGCATATAATCTCAATTGACTTCAGTTTGATGTTGAATGAAGGATCTCATTCATGTAGGTGTGAGGATGCAGAAAGTGGCTGTTATCTGTTATATTTTATGAGTGCTGTGGGAGACAAAAAAGAGGATGATGTCATTTCACGACATTTCTAGTCATGCTGGGCAAGAAATAATAATGATTTAGAAGAGAAGGGAGCAATCTGCAAAGCTTACCATTTACGATTACAGTAATTGAGAATGAAACATGATTCCACAAATCTAAAAAGATAGTCTTTCAAGTTGTTTTTCAGAGAGAATGTTGAGGCTAAAACAGCGGCTGATCCGGCTTAAATGGCTGCACATGTTCCTTCAAAAATAGATTCATTACAGCTTAATTTATTACAGAAAATGAAGGCAAACAAACAGATCATTTGGCAGGCTGGCTTTAAAATGAACATCACAACCTCATTGGGTTGACGTGTCCACAACATGCTGCATGCAGCTTTACCACGCAGGGTGCGGCAGAAAGTATAGCCAAAAGTTTTCGCCCACACTACCCTACAGAGACAACCGCTGCATATTACCATAAAGCCTCAATGCGACTGAACACTGCATTTAACTGGATCTCCCTCTCCACATGATGAGCAGCTAACCCTAACTCTAAGACCATTACACATTCACACTCAAATGCACATTCATCCCCAAAATGCCTTGGCCTTTGTGGGGTTAGCTGTTTCCCTTTCCAGCTGAATGATGTAAATGGTTGTTTTTCTTGAAGATATTCATGTTTCAAAAGTAGCCTCGCATCATGTTATATAGTGAGAAAAGAAGTGTGTTTGGGTGAATGAGGGAAAATCACAAATGTATGGACGTGCTATTTCCTTCGGCAAGTATTCTGCTAAGAATTAAATTTAGAAGAGCAATAAAGCTATGTATTTCTCCTTTAGATATAGGGTGGTAAGGTCATGGTATGAGTAATTGAATGTCATTGTGTAATGATATAAATATATACTGTAGGTAATTAATCTAGTTAATGAAGTTCTAACAGTAAACAGTATTTAACAGTATTTAATTAGACTATTTTCTCTTTTTATTAGAAATTGGATGCAAACAGAAAGAAAAAGATGATGGATGGATGGATGGATGGATGGGTGGATAGGTAGATGTCACAAACTGTGCATGTTAATGCAAAGCAAAGGCTTATTCCGAGACCAGCTCACCTTCTCAAGGTTGTTTGTTTCTGTATATCTTCTTTTAGTCAGCAAATTAGCTCTAAGGAAGAGGCATTCATTACCATGATATCATGCAAATATAGCTTGCAGAGGCAAAAAAAAAAAAAAAAAAAAAAAAAATGTGTATACTCTGTAGACCACATTAATTACAGCAAATCCGAAAGCAAAGCTGGCCAGTCCACTCTTACACCATGTTATAATGGTTGTAACATTGTTGCTGTACACTTTTTTTTTTTTTTTTGATTTTGGTAACACTTTACAATAAAATTCATTAGTTAACATTAGCTAACTACATTAGTTAACATGAGCAATACTTGTACAGCATTTATAAATCTTAGTTAATGTTCATTTCTTATTAAAGTTGTGTTTGTTAACGTTAGTTAATGCACCGTGATTAATAAATAGTGTAACAAATGTATTGTTCATTGATGTTAGTTAATACATAACAAATGACACCTTATTGTAAAGTGTTACCATGGTTTTTTTTCTATGATTTTCATGTTGTGTTCTGTTAAATCTTTCCGTTAGTCCTTGAGCGTGTATTCTTCTGCTGATGCTGACAAAGCACCATGCTAAAATGCTCAGACACTTCTATTCAGCGGCGCCACAGCACCACTGAATCCACAGTGTGAAACATACAGTGTGACCAGTGTAGTCAGATTCCCAAACCAATGGCTCTTCTGAGCCTGTTATTTTTATCTTTGTGTGTTTATGTTTTATGAAAAACACTAAGGAAATACATCTGAACAGCAAGTCAATAGCTGAATTAATGTGACACACTTACTTAACCGCAAGTTATTACTTTTGTCAAGAACCGTTGTAGTACTTAGGATTCATGGGATTTAAATCAGTGTTTTTAATGACTGGTTGTGCATGCAACAGCCACGGTAAAGATAAACATGAATAAATTGCTATTGTTGCAAAGTCTTGAATGAACAATATTATATTAGTTTTTGATTTGTCATACTGTATCTGAAAAGATCTCTTCATTTGGCACAACACAACTGAGAGCTGTAAGAGCTGTTCTTTTTCCCCCAAATACTTCCTCAAAAGTACCAAAAGAATCATTAATGAAACAGAATTGTTAAGAGTAATTGGAAACGGTCGTTAAATTTCTTATGGCTCCAATCCCTAGAGACTTTACAACTACATCCACTGAACAGGTTGAGAGGTTTTGTCTTGGGTCACTAGTAGTGTGGATCTCCCCAGTCTCAAAAAAAACCCATCTTGCCAGACGGGCTGTCATCTAAAGCAGACCAAAAGGCATAGTTTGGATCAAGAAAAAAGCTCTTCTGCTGACATCGCATGCATTCCGTCCAATCTGGTGTCTGGCAACAATAGCCAAAAGTCAGCCTGTGGGACACAGGTAATGACAGAACAGAGATAGAACAGATGAAGGGATGATGGAATGGCAAATGCTCGACGGCAAGCTGGAAAAAGAAGGAAGGGGAACAGAGAAGGAATCACTCCTGATGGCGTCTGCCGTGGCACCTCAGCAGCATTTGAGGAGCTCTCATGGAACAATCCCCAGATGTCTTGGCTTTCGTTCTCTTCTGAGGTGATGAAATATTTTGGGCTCTCGATTTCAACTGCGGGATCGTCTATGCGCGTGTACGTGCCCTCGTACACACTGGAGAAGATTCTGATCAAATGTAGTCACCGTTTCTTCTTTTTCTTTTCGTTTCTTCCAAAAAGAGGATGTGGGAAAGAAAGGCGAGGAACAAGAAGAAAGGACCAGCCGGGGGATGGATTGCAGGATCAGGTTATTTTTAATCCCACAATTAGTGAAACTGAGCACTGAGCTATGAATGCCATCTCAGATGAGCCTGTTATAGAGCGGCTTCACGCTTTGACTTCTCACTCCTCACAGAGACAGACAAAAAGACCAAACAATTACGGATACCATTGAATTTTTTATAATATCGATTCACAATTCAGCCAACATTTTCTTTGCAATTTTTCTTTTTTCTCATAGAACCTGGGTTAGCAAAATGGATGCACTAGAACACTAAAGCCATTAGCAGGCCAACACAGATTTTTTTTTGTACGTTTAATAAATATTTTGGCTAATTTTTATTATGCTTTCAGCTGTCAATTACAAAAACATTCTTTCGGCTTTTCACCATTTTATCCAATTATTCCAAATATGCACAGAAAATTGTGCTTTTTCTGGTGCTAGTGACTAATAGCAGGATAAAATAATCAAATAGAATAGCTAATAACTATACTTAGAGTTTTTCACTTAGAATTTGACCCTTCGCAAAAACCCACCCTCCTTAGTTACTGTTGCCATGTCCGACAAACAATGCTGCTCTCACAGGGTTATTCTATAATTGTGGGTACATCTCGTGTCCGTGAAGTATGTTTTTAATATATTTTCATCAATATAAAGCCCCGATGTGTACTTTTCTTGTACAGAATTATATTTTTCACAGTTACACTACAAAAATGATGTTCATATCGCATACAACCCTGGTATTCAGCTGCCTGATTTTGTGAAGTTGCTCATTCTACTATGCATTTAAGCATGAAAATTACCTCAAGATTAGGTTAGATTAGGTTATCAAGACATTTGGGTGTACGCCTCAAAAATAATAAGTGTTTCTTTTGATAGAACTTGTTTTATTTGTGTCTGAAAAACCATTGTCAACTAAGAAAAACCTAGAACTAGAAAACCCCCCTTAAAAAGGAATGGTTTGTCCCATTCTCGCATAATTTGCACAGTATGATGATATTTCCTCTAGAAGCACAAGGATGTAACTGTAGACGTTATGTTCTCTCTCTTTCCCCTAATATTGATTAAGCTAGCAAACATGTGGATTTATTAACTGTCAACAGTGTTACACAAGTATTACTGCTGCAAATAAACTAAACTAAACTTAATTAAAACGTATGTTTTGTTTATGAAAATGAGTTTCTAAACACACCATATGCTCAGCAGTTCTAGGCTTCCATATTGAGTATAGCCCCGAAACACTAAAAATGTCAACTAAGTTACCTGTCAACTGTGTTACCCAGTAACATGGTGGACAGTAACAAACATAGATGGCATTTTTTGCACATATTCCTCCAGATATTTATATAGCACTTTATACAATATAGATTGTTTCAAAGCAGCTATGTAAGGTCATGTTTGGCTTTTTGAGAAACAGGAAAACTTTTGTACCCCTAATTATAGAACAACCCTACACATCATGTTTTCACACATTAAAAAAACAATTGCGAAACAGAGGAAACTGACATTGCGCCAACAGACTAGACAAAGCAGGTTACTTCTGGTATGAAACGAGGTTTCATATGAAATGTTGTCATTTTTTTAAAGAAATTCAAACAAAACATGTTGTGACAGATCACTGTATTGCCTTATTAGATCAGAGACAACCATTGTAAACAGTTTGTTGTTTCTTCTTTACTTTACTTTAGCAGGGGTCACCTGAGGGCTGGTGTACCGCAGAGTTTAGATCCAACCCTAATCAAACACATCTGAACCAGCTAATCAAGGTCTTACTAGGCATACTAGAAACTTCCAGGCAGGTGTGTTGAGACAAGTTCGAGCTAAACTCTGCAGGACGCAGGCCCTCCAGGATCAAGTTTGGTGACCCCTGACTTAAAGCATGAAAAAAACATAAATGAACATCAGAACTGCGGAAAGACGTCAATACACACAATTTTTCAAGTTTAAGTCCACCAAAGTTAATCTGATTTGTTTGTTGGACAAAATGGCAGATTCTGCGTTACAACTGGTCAGATCACCTGTCAATCAAGCTGTTTGCGAAGGGTCAATTGCTAGTAAATTACAAAGAAAAGGCAAGCAACATTAAATTAAATGTGAAATTTTAAAGTAGAAAATTTTTAATGGTGTTTATCTACATTTGCCTCGTAGGGCGTTTGCCCTTTGGTGATGAAAATAATCAGTTAGCATTTCTCTCTGAACATGACGGAAAACAGAAATCAAAATTAAAGGCACCCACCTCTTATTCTTCTGTGGTCTAAGATTCAGAAAAACCATCCTTTCATCTATTTACTTTCATCCTCTTTCTCAAAACATACAAACGTAAGTGCAGCATTGCAGCAACTTCGCAGTGTGGACTGCTGCGTTTGCTCCCGTTGATATTATTGTGACTATAACGTGTCTTTGTTCAGGGTCACATTGCTTTGGGTGAATTGTCATAGCGTTCACGCTCTATGGCAATCTTATCTTCCTTTTTCTATGGCAGTCCTTTGTGGAGAGAAATTACTGTATGAATTATTCTTTAAGACTTTCAGACCTCTGTGTGAAGGTGCAGAAATACCTTCAATAGTTTATACACCCAGTTCACAAGAAGGTTATTATTGTCAAAA
Source organism: Labeo rohita (assembly GCF_022985175.1). Taxonomy (NCBI): domain Eukaryota; kingdom Metazoa; phylum Chordata; class Actinopteri; order Cypriniformes; family Cyprinidae; genus Labeo; species Labeo rohita. The sequence continues at coordinate 24,227,325 of NC_066869.1, read as the reverse complement.
TAAAGAGAAACCCACAAATAATCATTCTTTATCTAAGCTTGATGGAAGTAGAAGAGTGTCTCAATCAAGCTTTTACATTTTTAGCAAGCACCTTTGTGAAGAAGACAGGTGGTTGCCATCTACCTCATAATATGCACTTTTCAACAACTTCTGACGGTGTATGGAGATGGTTTTCAGCATAGAGGATGTGAATGTGTGCGGTGATTAAAGTGTTTGCATGTGCAAACACCAGGTCAGCTGCTGAGATCAGGGTCGCCTGGCTTTCTGAAAGCCCTTTTGATCAAAACAAAAAAAGATTTTCGCTAACAACCAACGTTAAGTGCTTACACGAGCAACAGAGAGAGTGAAAAGAGAGAAAAAAATAAAACGAAAGAGAGAAAATCCTTATCTTTCCATTAAAATGCTAATACATTTAAATGATCTGCCTATTGAAGTACCGCTTGTTTTATTTGCTTTATTTGTTTTAATCCCACACTTCACAAGCCACACTGACAGTTAATACACTTGAGTGGGAACGATATCTTACACACACACGCACACTCACAGACATGATATGAATCCCTAACACGCGATGAGACAGTACTGCTGGCATTGGCATTTTAGCGTCTGACCTAATTGGCCAGCGGTGAAAAAAAGGAGGGTCCGTCTGAGTTGACACACTAAGACAATGTCAAACAGCCCACGCCACTCCAGTGACACACAGGGACAATAGGCACGCGTTCGTATCTGGTGTTTTTGTGTACTTCCACAGCTTCTGCCTCACTGCATCTCACTGCTGCTGGCTTTTCATTAGCCTTAAAAGCACTTGGGCAGCACAGGTTGCAACGTATAGAAAAGCAGACGTCTTTTCCAGTCTTCTGATACCAGTACGCATGATAAAGCTCAAAGAATAGTGGGCCACTGAGTGGTCCTTCAGAGCCTGTAGCCTGAAGAGCTTACCGAAAAGCATTGAGATCCTACACTTTACCCTTTCTGTGTCTGGATGTGTGTGTGGGGGTGTTTGTTATTGTGCTCGTCTTGACCTTGGGTTGCAAAGCTTCAGGTTGCAGATGTATTCATGCATATCTATATTATAGGTTTTATTTATATATTTTATTTTAACTTTTCATGGTCAATCTTATATAACCACACATAGTAAATTACAAGACAAAAATAGAGAATCTCAGAACAGATCTCAATCATTTCTGCATTCAAAAAGTCAGTCATCTCAATATCATCTCAAAGATTTTTATTTATATACTTCTGTTACCAAATCTGATGCAATTTGATATCTCTTTTCATTTTATTATTACAAATAATTGCAGTGTAGCAATATATGAGCTTTTTATCATTATCCCTGACATATAATGTCCCTGACAATGTATTTTATCACAGCTTTAATGTTTTTAACAGTATTATTTTTATCTCAAGGAAATTTAAAGGGGTAGTTCACTCAAAAATAAAAATTCTGTCATTAATTTTTCACCCTCATGTCGTTCCAAGCTTATAAGTAGTGAGGATATCGTTAAAACAGTCCATGTGACATCAGTGGTTCAACCTTAATTTTATGAAACCACAAGAATACTTTCATGCACAAAGAAAAAAAAAATTAATGACTTTATTCAACAATTTATTCTCTTCCGTGTCAGTCTTTGACGCACGTTCACAAGAGTAAAACAAATCTTGCAAATAAGGTGCAGCTGATTTCACGTGGACCACTGGTGTCACATGGACTATTTTAACAATTATTTTTTTATCATAGGTGTCTGGAACGACATGAGGGTGAGTAATTAATAACAGAATTTTCATTTTTGGGTTAACTAACCCAAAAAGGTTTTTTTTTTTTTTTTTTTTTTTTTTTAATATTATATTGTATACAAATGTTAGTAATCTAAACAAGTGCTATTTGGGCTGTGCTGATACAATCTTCAAAGCAATACAGTTTTTTTTTTTTCCAGACAATGTTGTATTGATGCTTCAGGTCCTTGTTTTTGAATTATTTATGCTTTGATATCATTTCCTACAGTTCAATTAAGAATCAGCACTCCAAGCTTCCTTCAGGTTCCCTTTCTCTCCTTGACAAGGAAAAGTATCTGTCTTGTTTAGCGCAGTTTTAGTCACCATCCAATTATGATAGTGAGATGTATCGCGGTATGTCGTATCGCACCATATGCATCACAGCGCACATCGTATCGTGAGGTGGTTGCCGATACCCGGGCTGGCGTATCACGCAGTTATCGCCCACCAAACAGCGAGTCGAAGTAAAGCTCGTGTTTTTGCTCTATTGAGTCATCTCTTTAACAGTTTGTGCCAGCATCAAGCTTATGCCAGCTTTCACACAGACTCACAGGTGTATCCATCTCTTCTCTCTCTCACACTCTCTCTCTTTCTTTCCATCCCCAAATAGCTATTCAGTCTATTTCAGTGTCTTGTCCTCATAACTCTTTTCTCTCACGCTGTGATTGCTGACTAAGTCTTCTGTTGTGCGCTGGGCTTTAGTTTTGCGGTTAATCACCATCTGTTTACCGAGTTGCTTGAACACACAGTGTCCCAGTAACGTTAAACAGCCCAAAAACATCTTCTTGGCTCTGGCCGAGAGTGCGCCCAGGGACTTTGTTATGGCACATCCTGCTCAAACTGATGGCTAATTAACATTTATTTAAGCTTTCTAAAGGCCCATTGTGTCCTGTTTACCTTGCCAGCCTGTTTGCTGTAAAGGTGTGTGCGTATGTGTGGCTGACTTTGAAGCCGAGCTGGAAGATGGATGCTAATGGCTCTCACAGCTATGCAAGTGTGCTGTCTTTCTCTCTCTTTCAGTAATGTGTGTGAGGGGCTCGAGCAGTGTACAAACTGACATTGTTATCATGCAAGGGAGAGTTGCGCCCCACATTAACACCCGGCACCTCCATAATGAGGGACCTATCAGAGGAGGTGTTCAGGTGCTCTCATTAGTCAATAGTAGGGAACTGGGGGGGTGCCCCCCTTCTAATGAAGGCCACACTTTATTTGCAGAGGCCAGTCAGTCAAGTAGTTGTTACAGTGCTCTAACTCAGCCCACCAATGCCCTTTCAACTTCATACCATTAGAGAGCAGAAAATAAACCTATCACCCTATCAACACCAAATCTGTATTTTTAGCGCTATTTTATCTCAGCGGTGATGCCATTCCAATCTATGCACGAAAAACAAGTCTTGCCCATCACACTGGCTGTTATTCTGTCTCCTATGTGTCTCTGGTTGATTTTTTTTGTTATTTAAGCAATGCTGCCTGAAGCTCTTCCTAAATCTACTGACTACATAGACATCTACATACATTTACGTTTATTCATTTAGCAGATGCTTTTTCCGAAGCAACGTACAAATGAAAAAAAAAATGTAAGTATTTTATCATAAGAGCCACAATATTCAGTATTCTAGCTTATAATTGGCATTTTGTATTGCAAATATTGTAATACAGTATGCTATGTTTGCTGTTAGAATTTTGCTAAGCTAACATTGTAAGACTCTAATAAGCATAAAAATACATACAAGCATAAAAATGCAATACAAACTCAAAAATGTGTGGTGGAATAGTAGGCCTGCATTTTTAATCGGATTGAGATTGGTACTTCACAGTGTTGAATAAGAATATATTCATATTCATATTTCATGATTTGCAAGGGAAATATGCAATGCTACCTTAGAGTTTATCCAAACTGAGTGTTGGAAACAGATGTCTTCAGACACAAAGTAGGCAGTTCACTAGGTTTTGGAGCGGAACTTTTGTGTGTGTAAAATCAGAGCTATGGACAGTGTTTATTTATGATGTTTACCCGGGCATGCTCTCAAATTTCAGCCTCGCTCAGCTTGACAGGACACCAGATTTATTTTACAATGGGAAAAGCACATTTTTTAATGGGTCTAATGAGCATCGGGTTAACTCGGGCCGTTTATATCCACATGCGTGAATGCATTTCATCTTATTTGTGTGACTGCGGTTGGGAGAACTTGAATCAATCAGGTTGGTGATGCAGGTAGGGCTTCATATTCAATCACAATAGTGCTTTAGGCCTGCGGCCTGCGTGCATGCGTGCGTGTGTGTGTATGAGAGTGGGTGGGTTGAGACAGGAATATTTCCCACATAGCCTCTGACATAACCTATTTCAGTACTTCAATTTCATCAAAAAACCTGTTGGAAGCTCTTCAAAGCTCCTCAGTATCTGGAAATTCTCTCCCCTCTGTTCTGAAAATGAAGCAAAGCGCACACAAATAAAGGCATGAAAATGCATCATACCATAGTAATTCCACTAGTCATCCAGCGGAGTAGATTATCCCTGTGACAATTGGTGCAGTGCTTTTGATGAAGGAATTCAGGTCACCCAATCAGGTGGACAGAGACGGGCATCAGATGGGCTGCCTTTTTCAAAGCTCAGAGGTCACACAACCCTTTAGCCACACAAGCTCAGCTGTTCTTTGAATGTGTGTGTCTGTGTTTGCTTGTGCCATTTCACGTAAGTGTGTGCTTTTGAGAGTGAGGCTTGATTTTAAGACAATAGCACAGTTCAAAAAGTGATAATTAATTGTACAAGAGACTGGACTTGCTGTTAATTAAAATAGGATTAGACAATAGACCAATTCAGTGTTTGCAAACAGTGATGACGTTTTTGTGGGTGGAGCTTATCTGGTTGCAGAAAATGACCGTTTTCGATTAGAAGTCTATGGAGCCATTTAATAAGAGAATAAAAAAAATAAATTTGAGTTTATATTTCAAAATTCTGACTTTATTCTCATAATTCTGAGATTAAATTTCACAATTCTGATAAGAAAAACCAACTCGTCGTTCTCTCTTTTCCCCTCGGCTCTGGATTTTTTCCCCTGAGAGTTGACAAACACTATTGTTGAGTTAAATGGAGTTATAAAGTCCGAATTAGGAGATATAAGCTTGCATTTGTGAAAAAAAAAAAATCAGAATTGTGAGATAAAATGAATAAATGTTATGTAAAATGTTAATAGTAATAGGTTGAAATATTATGTCATGCTGTAACTGTAGGGCTAATACAGTGCGTCGCCTATGAACAGCATATGTGAATATTATGTAGACGTATTGTTTAAATCAAATTTATGCTTTAAAAGTAATCATAGCCGTTTTCATCCATAGTCTGTCCATTTAAATGTCTGTGTTTAACTTCAAATGGCATCTTTGCCGACAGTATTCTATTCAAATTATTTGCATTTGCAAAAAAAAATCTTTCTTATTTCATGGATTTTACCCGTTTCCCTCCACTTGTTATCAGTTTTTCTACCACCAGTATGCGCACGTGCCAGCAAGTGACATAACTGTGACGTCTACTATGAATTGGTCATAGCATGTTGCTAAGATAAAGACGCTACACTGGAATATGCATAAAAACAGCACATGCAAATAATTGATATAACAGTATATTTTAATATTTTTGGTTTATTTAGTCACTTTTTAATTATAGTTAATATTTCTCATTTTTCAACTGAGTTTGTTGCAATGCATTATGGGATGGCTTTATCTTAGAAGCATGTGATGCTGCAATATATTTGGGTCAAATTTTGCACTGTTCGATGCATTCTTGCAAGCAAAATCCAGTCATTTCAATAGGAGTCCGCATGATTGAAAGTGTTGTGATTGTGAACGATTTTCCCATGCAGATTTCACAACAGGTTCAATGGACATGCTGATTCGGCTCGTTGACTAGCAGAAAGCTGCTTGTTTTTAAAGTGACTTCCTGCGTAAGCTGTGCTTCATACGTCGCTGCGCTATTGACAGTAGACAATGGACCATTTTGCTTGTGAAAATCACCAAATTTTTGCTAATGTGCACCTTAAGGCGGCATAAATATACTGTTGTCCTTTTAGTACAGGCTTCATTCTGTATCTTTTTTTCTGCACAAAGCTGATTTTTTCCACTTTGCATGTTAATCTCTTAATCTTCTGTGAGTTTTGCTGCCCTGTCGTTATTGAACACATTGTGTTTGCATTGTTTCTGCGGCGCTCTCTTGACCTGGATAAAGTGAGGTTTAACTGCGGAGTAACTGATGTGATGTTAACCCGAGCCTAAGGAACCTGCATCATATTGATTCTCACACACTTGAGCAGATTTGTACCGCAAGGCTTTTGGGGGATTGTGGAGCATCTGACAAGCATTCCAGCCTTTAGGACAAGCCCCTGCCACTCAGCAGCCAGTCATGTTCACACACTCCTTCCCGTGTTCACACACACAGAGAGGGTAATTTGGAAATGGGCCGCTGAGACTGACATGTCTGCACCACATGCATCTCCCCAGCCCCCAAGTTCAAGAAAAGCCAGGCAGACAGAGGGGCTGTTGTGTGTGGGCTGCGCCCTGAAAACTCCCCCACTCCAACCGCAGCTCCATAGCCTTTCATTGCCAAATACAGCCTGCAGGTATGAGTGGTATCCGGTCCACTGGTCACTAAATCCATCCAGCACTTGGAACAAAGAGCACAACCAAACCAGTGAATTCATATTTCATTTAATTACTATTCAGTTATCAGTGCAGCTAGCTAAATTCAGTTTACTATGCTGAGAACAGAAAGATGGAGGGATAATGGTATTTGGACCGAATGAGAGTTTTAAATTTTAACAGAGGTTAAGGCGGGTACAGCAGTGGAAATTTGGTGTTGTTTCGAGAAAATGGAGGAAGCACTGGGGAAGACCTTTGAAAAGCCAAAGAAAGAGTAGAAAAACAGACCCTTTCAGTAGCTGTAACTAGACCTGAATCCCTCGGCAAAAAGAACAGGCGAGAGAAAGAAAGAGATACACAGAGGTGAAGAGAAAGGCGATCCTTACGAGCAGAGATGCAGGCTCTTATCTGATGAGGAACAGCTATCGTAAATATCCAGCTCTGCTTTTACAGGAAACACACATGCACATGTTGATCTGGAGAGCACTCGGTCAAAACTAAAATGATTCCCTGTACGGGATCGGATGTCTGATATACTGCTAGGTGACGGGGATCAAAGAACGAAACGGCGTATTGATTTATTCCGATTTTTATTCCCTTCTTGCAGGAAACAATGGCAGCCACATATCGTTTGCCATTTTCTTCAAGCTGTGGGTATATGAGTAATGGATGAAGCTCACAAAACCTGTCAAGAAAAGTATATTTCACAGTGGAGCCTATTTTTCTGTTACAGTAAAGAGCATTTGTGATGAAAATAATCTCACAATGCCCCAAAAATGTATTCTATCTATATCTACAGTTTTAGGCAAAAGTTTGGGAAACCCCTTGCAGAATCTGTGAAAATGTTTTAATTATTTTAACAAAATAAGAGAGATCATACAAAATGCATGTTATTTTTTATTTAGTACTGTCCTGAGTAAGATATTTTACATAAAATATTTTTACATATAAAACAAGACAAAAAAAAAATGCTAAGTAACCCCTACAAATGTTTGGGAACCCTTGGTTTTCCAGCATCTTTTACATATTTGAACCCTTTCCAGCAGTGACTGTATGATTTTGAGATACATCTTTTCACACTGAGGACAACTGAGGGACACAACTATTAAAAAAGGTTCAAACACTCACTGATGCTCCAGAAGGAAACATGATGCATTAAGAGTGGAGGGGTTGAAAACTTTTGAACAGGATGAAGATGTCCAATTTTTTCTTAGTTTGTTGAAATAGAATTTTTTTTCCATTTAGTACTGCCCTTTGGAAGCAACAGAAGATACATGCATGTTTCCTGGAAAACAAATTAAGTACAGTTTACCTTGATCTTCAAATTCAAAAAGTTTTCACCCCGTGGCTCTTAATGCATCGTGCTTCCCTCTGGAGCATCAGTGAGTGTTGAAACCTTTTTTAATAGTTGTGTTTGAGTCCCTCAGTTGTCCTCGGTGTGAAAAGATGGATCTCAAAATCATACAGTAACTGCTGGAAATGGTTTAAAAATGCAAAAGATGTTGGAAAACTGAAGAATCTGCAGGACCTGGAGGATTTTTTATGAAGAACAGTGCTCAGTTCAACTGTTCAGAACAAACAAAGGACTCATGAACAACCATCACAAAACAAAAAACAGTCGTAGATCATCCAGGTAACGACACACAATATTAAGAATCAAGGGTTCCCAAACTTTTGCAGGAGGTTATTTAAATAATTTCAGCTATTTTTTGGTCTTATGGACTATATGTAAACATTTTTTATGTAAAATATCTTACTCAGGACAGTACTAAATAAAAAATAACATGCATTTTGTATGATCTCTCTTATTTTGTTAAATTTCTTCACATTTTCACATATTCTGCAAAGGGTTCCTAAACTTTTGCATAAAACTGTATATCTATCTAGGCATTTCTTCATGAGCTTCATCCAGTTGGTCTCACAAGTCAATGAATCATGTTTTTTTTTGTGTGTGTGCGGAAACTATTTTGGGCGTGTGCAATTTGACAGCCATGTTGTTTGTTGTCAGGATAAGCTGCGTTTGAGGTTGTTTGAGGAGGAAGAAGGCGCGCACACACATATAAACATACACATCCACACCCGCGCAGATGGGCTCTTTTGTGGAGAGCTTTATCTAGGATCTGAGGCGTGTTTACTGCAGTTGTCTGACAGTGGCTCTCTAAGCCGCGGATGTGTATCTGAAGGAGTGTGCTTGCCTGGATGTTTGGGGGCTCAATGGCCACGACTGAGATCCAGGCCAGATGCGTGGGCACGCAACACCCGCCACTCCATCTGACGCCCAGCATCAACCCTCGCTCGCTTCGTCTTTGCCACAGGCGCTCCACGGGGAAGTGTACATATTTTTTGGCGTCATCGGCAGGATGAAAGCCTCGCGTGCAAAGATGGAAAAAGTGTCCTGCTGATGTCCTAGTGCCTTCCGCCTCTCTTTATTCATTTTGGGCCAGATGTGTTGTCTCCCTGTTGTTGGTCTGGGCGTGCAAGGCAGGTCTCCCTTTGTTTGCTGCCCAATCTGCCGTCCTCTCCCTTTCTGTCCCCCGCTCTGCTCTCAGCTGGTGCCATTTGAACATCTGCTCCCAGAGAATTGCCACCAACCAGACAACAGCGGCACACCGTTTTCTAAAAAGCCATGTTGGCATGAAGTAAAGAGAGGAAGGCTCTCTCACACCTCACAGCCAGCTGAGACTGACCCTGAGGGGGCTTGACTGTACGGATAAGCCTCTGGCCTCCTGTCAGGCCGTCTGACACCTCTGACTGACCTAGTTTAGGCGGCATTATCGTCACCCGTCCTTTCACCAAACTAATCCTGCTTATTGAATCTTCATATTCATCGAGCCCAATTAAAAGTGCCTGTTGTGAGCTTGTTTGGCAGGTGAGAATGATGTACTGTATATATGGATGTGTAAATTATTCTCAGGGGTAGACAGCACACAAGCTATTTTTGGTAAGCAGTTGTAACATATATCCACTCACACAAGCTCGAAACCAGCTTGATGTTCTTTATTTGAGCAAGACGGAAGGGAGCTAGCAGAAATCGAGAGTCTAATTTGTTTCCTGCTTTATAGCTCTGTGCTCAGGGACTCAGGTTGTTCCTCCGTACACAATGATTTGTGATTGATGAATCCCCTTGACACTTCAGCTGCACCATCTCCTGGCCTGCTGTCCCAGGGTGACCGTCTTCACACCTCTGATTGGTCCCTAGTTGCGGTCTCCTGCGGTAACAGCGCAGGCCGTATGGCAGGTGTGCTGCGGGTGTTGTCTGGTGGCGAGCTCCTTGACTGATTTTGTTATCACAAGGGATGAGGATAATGAAAGGCTTGGGTGTTTGTGTATGTGTATGTGCGCGTGTGAGATTACACCCTCCGAGAGGCCTCAGCCTGCTATTTTGCCCAGGAGGTAGCACTGGCAGTGCTGGTTGGCTTAATGCTGAGAGATTAGGCCTCTCCGCAGAGGTAATTGCTCACAGCACGCTCTATTAAAGACAAAAGGAAGGAAAACTGCTATCTGCAGCAACAGCTAATTTATTATGTGCTGTCCGGCTACGTCTTCATAGCAGAGTGACTGTATAGCCACGTGACCGTGCTGGTTCCAGCTCCATTGTGAAATATGAAAGCCACCAGCCTGTTCCGGTTTAATTAGCGTAGTGTTTGAGCGCAGAAACGTCTTTGACGGTGTCACAGAAACATCATGAGCTTTGTTCCTGGGAAAACATGTTTTACATGTGTTTACTGAATGTTTTTTTCTCTTCTCTTCCATGCTTGAGAGTCGGTTCCCAACCCTCCTAATGGCTCGTAAGAACACCACAACGTACTAAACTGTGCTCACCCACATAGTAGAGCGTGGTTCAAATGTCTAAATCTACAATGGAAATCTGGGAAATAATCCAGAAATTTTTGGATTGGCAAAAAGATTTTGACATAAAAGGAAAGAGAAGTATTTCGGGTTTCCTGCAATTTTAGATCAAATAAGCAAGTTTATGACGGTGACCAAGTTAACCCTACCAGAAAAGGTCAGATTTACATCTATTAAAACATAAGCTCTTTGGAACATTCTCATATCATATGTGACCCTGGACCACAAAACCAGTCATAAGGGTCCATTTTTTTTTAATTGAGATTTATATCTCAATATAAACCTGAAAGCTGAATAAATAAGTTTTCCATTGATGTATTAGGCTGAGATGCAACTACTTGAAAATCTGGAATCTGAGGGTGCAAAAAAACTCGGTTGTCCAAATGAAGTTCTTAGCAATGCATGTTACTAATCAAAAATTAAGTTTTTGCTAAATCGATAATTTTGACCCATGCAGTGGATTTTTGACTATTGTTACAAATATACCTGCGCTACTTAATGCTGGTTTCGAGGTCCAGTGTCACATATTTGATCACACGATCGTCATGAACGTGTGAGGTTTAAGTGCTGCTGTCATTAAAAATAATTCAGCTTTTCACTCAGATTTTACACTTTGTTATAATTTCTGTTAATATTTCGAATAAGGTTTGAGGTTTTGTCTGTATAGTTTTTATTCATTTTAATTTATTAGTTTTAGTTTTTACTGCAAGTTACACAGAAACTAGATGAAATAAAATAACCCTATCAAGAAATGATCAAATAGAGAAATGACAGTCTTAAAAAATGTCTTTCGTTTATTAATATTGCATATGTGTGTGGATGTAGCTGTGTGGCATAGCGGAAAGAAAGCGGGAGCGGGTAGATAGCAAGATCAATAGCTCAGCATTCTAAGCGTGCACATTTTCTCTTTTTTCACTGCAAGCAAGGAAGCCATTGTCGCCACTTGTTTTTTCCAAGCCGCTTTTCTTTTCCGTCCTCAGCAAGCACCGTAGCTTTTTTTAACTGTGTGAAATTACCAGCTAGCACAATGCCCTTGGTGTAAAGAGACGTAATCAGCGTCACTCACGAGTCTCTCTTAAACTTTATTTAACAAGTCATTCATCTTTGTTTTGCCTCCAAAAACACTCTCGTGAAAGAAGGTGCTGCTTAACAGCACATGAAACGGTGCCATAAAAAGGCTGAAAGCAAATGGCGACCAGCCACTCTCTCTTTCCCTCTCTCTCTCACTCACTCTCTGACATAGATGTGTCAGTTGCAATGCTTTCTCTCCTCTCCTAACTGACCCTAATTCTTCTTTCGATTGCTCTCCTTCAGTTACCTCAAGCGGGTAGGTAAGATTAGGGTTCTTTCTGACCCCTGTGCTCAACCCTTCACCTCTGGATGCACAGGCCTTTCACTGGGACTTAACTACTTGAACTTTTTGATCTCCCTGTGCATCTTCTTTCAGAATGTCCTTTGTCTTAGGAAGCCTTAGGCTGACTTTGTGTTATACAGTGTGTAACTGTAAAGGGAGTTATTTAAGTCAATTGTTATATAAGTCTACAGAGTAAAGAGAAACTGTTGCTATTGGCAGATTGAGGCTACTCTAGTTTGCTAGTTCAGCAGCTGGGGTGTGAGTTGGTCTGAATCCTCCCAGAGGGACACTTCGCATGCTGGACTGGAGAGGAGATTGGATTTGTGGGTGCAAAGGTCAGTACGTGGGGGTGTTGGCCTGGGGTTCCAACCTGACCTCTAAAACCTTCATCATCCTACTCGTGTCATGTATAGAATATCACTCTGTCCTACTTTTCTGTTTATCCGTTATCTAGCTAGCTAGGAACCAGACCAGAAACTAGACCAGGAAACTACCACTCTTCACAATCACAATCATGGCATTTTTTAGATTATATCTAGCCTACATCCCCATCTGACATTCCTGTACGGTAAATATCTGCTTCTGGAAGCCAGTTCATAAAGCCAGCTTATCTCCAGCTGGTGTGGATTGTCCCTCTTTGGTTAACTACTTGGGCTGAACCCAGTCACATATTTTTGCATTTGCTTAAATCCCTTATTCTGGCACGTCGTCGAATCACCCCGACATGACGGCGAAGACCGCTGTTCCCAGCTCATTATATACAGAAGCTAAAGGACTCTTCGTACACCCAGCTTCTTATGTGTGTGTTTATAATATCTGCATATCAAAGATCAACAGCATTGTCTGTAAAATTCTCAGCCGCAGTAATCCGTTGACAAAGAGCATTCGGCCGGCCAAAAATTCTCCCACTCTTTCTGCCATTGCGGCAGCTAACCACATGTGACCCGCGGAAGGACCCTGCCCGCACCCCTCATTGTAATTGGCCGTGTGATTATGTGTGCGTGTGTGTTAACAGGCTCTCCCTCAGCACCCCGCTGTTCCCATTTGCTGGTTACAGCCATAAACTGGGCAAGCCCTGGTTATTTTAACAGCACATGTGTTGATGAGCACTCTTTGGCTTTCTCGCATAAGAAGGACCCAATTAGACTGAAGGCAGAAGTCTCTGGAACTGTGTGAGTATGTGTGCACACATGTGTGTGTATTTGTATTTATGATTTTTTTTTGCTTGTTTATAAAATGTTGAAATGACCTTGCTATTTAGAGGTGTGTTGCGCTTGTTTATGATTTTCAGCGAAGCACTGCAATGTTGCTTGGGAAGCTTATTCAGGCACATTCTCCAAAGGACATCTTTTGACCTATTCATCCTCCATAATCCCCCTGTTTATATGCTTCTGTATGGATGATTGTTAACCTTCCCTTCCTATGTGCTACAAAGATATGTACAGATCTGGGTAGTAACTGATTACATGTAATCTGGATTACGTAATCAGATTCCAAAAATTAAAGTACTTTTTTTCAAGTGTTTTAAAGTACTTGTAATCAGACTACAGTTACTTTTTATTGATTACATGATTACATATTATTCACACAATAGCAATGAATTATAATTTATTGGTTCTCTCTAATTCCGCTTTTTATATTTTAAATATTCCTTTCTAACATAGCCTACCGCTTATACATTCAAAAAATCATATAGTTTTGTGGACAGTTGGCTAAACAACATTTGACCGCTGGATTTACAGAAATCATTTTAGGGTTTTAACTACTGATGAACATCATTTTTTTAATTTAAATTGTCACTGGGTAGGTTATTTAACCATGTACACTCTTAAAAATAAAGGCTCCAAACGGATGTTTTTGCAGCGATGCCATAGAAGAACCGTTTTTGGTTCCCCAAAGAACCTTTCAGTGATCAGTTCTTAAAAGAACTATTTTAAAAATCTAAAGAACCTTTTTCCACTATAAAGAACCTTTTCTGCATTTGAAAGGTTCCATGGATGTTCTTCATGGAACCATCGATGTCAATCATTTTTAAGAGTTTATTACAATGTTTTTGGAAGGCTTTTGTCTTTAAAAAACAATAAAATACACACATTCACATTATTTCTTAGTACATGTAAAGCAGGTATTCCCAAACTTTTTTTGTTTTAGTTTTTTTGATCAGCCAGACCTGTCATTTGCATGTTCACATGTTCACAGTGAGTCACTAAATGCAGAAAAAAAAAAAAAAAAAAAAACATTTTTAGTAGTGCTGTCAAACGATTAATCGCATCCAAAATAAAGGTTTTTGTTTATGTGTACTGTGTATTTATTATGTACATGTAAATATACACACATGCATGTATATATTTAAGAAAAGTGTTATGTGTATATATGACAAATATTTATATATAAGATCAATTATATTAATATAAATATATACATGTAAATACATATAAATATGTAAAAAAAAAAGTATGTATGTGTGTGTATTTATATATATATACATATATATATATATATATATATATATATATACATAATAAATATACACAGTATACACATATATTACATAAACAAAAACTTTTATTTTGGATGCGATCAATCACGATTAATCGTTTGACAGCACTAATTTTTAGTACGCGTTTTATTCTGATTGATTTTAGTTTTAAATTATTTATTTTAATTGAATATTTTTATGATTTTTAATCATTAAACTCATGAACCCCCTGCAATTCCTTTCCGAACAATAGTTTAGGAACCTTGATGTACTGTAATGTTTAATGCACTTAATGTTAATAACAACAAACAATATTTCTTACTCTTTGTATTTTAATATCAGTATAGTACAGAATTATCCTATTTAAATCAATGTGATAAAAGAGAGTCAAAAGTAATCTAAAAGTAATCCGATACATTACCTAAAACGTGTAATGCAGTGGATTACATTACTAATTACAATTTTTCCCATGTATTTTGGAATCAGTAACAGACTAGAATTTGTAAGTAATCTACCCAGCTCTGGATATTTATTGTCCTACAGTAGGACTAGGAACTCAAATAACCAATGCTATTGCTGTATTTTATTGTATGCTACTTTTTTGTTGTCGTTTAAAAAACTTGTACAGTATCTGCACAGAAAAGATTGCATTTTCTTGTGCAAAGCACAGCTGTATGCCTCATAACTTTCAATCATTCGTTTAACGCTTAGTTTGTTTAAAACGAGCGTGTGTATGCGCATACACTAAGGTTAGCTCGTTTTTTAAACGCTACCCTCCAAAGTACGCTCTCCGCACACTTCCGTCTGCACCATTAACATCGCTGCGGCATGAATCATTGTAAATCGAATAGTGCACTTTGTGCGGGAATGAAACACGGCTGTCTCCGGATCATAATGGCGGAATTATAGCTCTCCCCCCATCATCACGCACGCGCTGAAGTCATCCCAAACCCAATTAAGGAGAATCCGTCTTCATTTGCTGGGTTTTGGAGGCTGACAGGCAGAGTGTCAGAGACGTGCTTTGGGTTGTTTTCTTTTCGAGGCGAGGTGGGGGCCCGGCTCGTTGGGGTGATCGATCACAGGAAGCAGGCCAGGTATTGAAGGAGTGTTGTTGCGGAAGGGGCGAAGACCTTAGATAACATCATCATTAGCCAGCAGACTGACACTTATGTGTGCATCATTACAGCCATCATTGCGGATGGAGTGTGTATCATCACGAGTATAATGGTTTCGATTTTTTTTTTTTTTTTCTTTTTACTTATTGCGGTTTTCAATTTCAGTTTTGTCTTAATGGGACTTTTATTTTTTATATTTTATTTTATTTTATTTTTCCATCTGCCTGTGGTGACAAATACTACACTTCACACAAAAAAGCACGCCACTGAATATAATAGCTTCGTAATGGCCACATTCAAGTTCAAAGTTTTATTTGTCAAATTCATAGCAACAGCTGCAGTACTTGTGGACAATGAAACACACCTATAAATGTGTCACTGCTGCTACATTTAGCTGTAAATTCTGACTACCGTCACTCTGGCATCTCCAAGGCATTTATGATTCAGCAGCACGGACTGCATCCGCTCAGATCTTATGCCAATCGGCCCACTCCAGAAAACAGCTAGTCCCTGGATTTGTTTTTGACGTACCTGGCACAGAATATTTAAAAGAAGGAAGTTTCTTGGTAGCCGTTTTCATCAACTAAACAAAACTCTCATTCTGGTTGTCATTCTATTATTTGCTCTGTCCATGTTACGTTTATAACTGCACATTTGTAGTTTCAGTTTAGCTTTTGTTTTTAGCAAGCATCTATGCATTTTTCTGTCTACGAATCCTCCAAAAAAGGACTGTGACCTGCTGTACCCTGGAGAGAAAAGAAAGGAAATGAGTGCTGGGAGGGAAGAAGGAGATGCGAGATGAAGTAGAATGAGATGTGTGATGATCTGAGAGGAGACGAGAGGGAGATAGATTGAGGAGGTGAATGTAAAAGGAGAGAGAGAGAGAGAGAGAGAATACTGTGGGTGTTTATGGATTTGGTCTCTTTTTATTTCTCTGGCAACAAGGAATGTCTTGTATGGAGGGAGAAAAAGCCTGCGAGAAAGAGCAAGGATGAGAGAGTCTGAACAGAGAGAGCTGAGGCATCAGAAAGACGCAGAGAGCTCCAGCAGTTTTTGATTGTTGGTGAAATATTGGCATTTGCAGACTAGGGTGTTTGGTAATGAAGTTTAAACCTGGCTCACTCAGATTGATCATCCAGCACATCACCTCCAGGCTTACCTTTAGCACTCAGTGCGACATCAAATATTTAAACGCTCATAATTATTAATGGCATTTATGATAGATCACCCACCTTTATCACTGTTTAATTAATTTGTTACCACATCAATCAATTTAAATCAAAAGTTAAAGGTT